>NC_091385.1:11324581-11384581 GCF_038502225.1 Cherax quadricarinatus
CTAACACCCAGGATGCGACCCACACCAGTCCACTAACACCCAGGATGCGACCCACACCAGTCCACTAACACCCAGGATGCGACCCACACCAGTCCACTAACACCCAGGATGCGACCCACACCAGTCCACTAACACCCAGGATGCGACCCACACAAGTCTACTAACACCCAGGATGCGACCCACACCAGTCCACTAACACCCAGGATGCGACCCACACCAGTCCACTAACACCCAGGATGCGACCCACACCAGTCCACTAACACCCAGGATGCGACCCACACCAGTCCACTAACACCCAGGATGCGACCCACACCAGTCCACTAACACCCAGGATGCGACCCACACCAGTCCACTAACACCCACCCACACCAGTCCACTAACACCCAGATGCGACCCACACCAGTCCACTAACACCCAGGATGCGACCCACACCAGTCTACTGCGACCCACACCAGTCTACTAACACCCAGGATGCGACCCACACCAGTCCACTAACACCCAGGATGCGACCCACACCAGTCCACTAACACCCAGGATGCGACCCACACCAGTCCACTAACAACCAGGATGCGACCCACACCAGTCCACTAACAACCAGGATGCGACCCACACCAGTCCACTAACAACCAGGATGCGACCCACACCAGTCCACTAACACCCAGGTACCCATTTACTGATGGGTGAACATAAACAACAGGTGCAAAGAAACGCGCCCAATGTTTCTACCCTGACTGGGAATCGAACCCAAGCATCGCCGTGTGTAGAGAGCTTTAGCCACCAGAGCCCTGTAGATGATGCGCGTGTAGATAAGGGTTTGGGGGATCCCACACACAATCTATGTTTGATATAAAACAGCTGACTTATACATGGATGTTGTTGTTGGGGGTTTATAGGGCCACTGACAGTATACACCGTATCGAGCCTTATATATACAAGGATAGGATGGATATAGCTGACTGATAGGATGTGTATAAGCTCTTGGGCACAACGAGAGCTGTCCTGGAGGTGAGTGTTATTTCTGCTCGGTTGTGTGGTTATAATTTCAACAGTGCTGCTGTAGTGGTATCAATAACTGAGGAAGAACAGCCACGAGACATAACAGTCATGTGTTCATGGAGTTCTAGACCCCAGGCTGGATTATATCTTATCTGAGGACAATCCATAATACTTTTTATGCCATGGAAGGTGTCATGACCATATCATATGAAAATAAGCCATATTTAATATAGTTTACTTTCAAATAAGAATGTTTTACTGTAATGAGCTTATTGCAAGATTATTAATCAGGTGCGTATTATAACAAGCACAGAAACCTAAATAAAATAGCGCACAGGGGAAGTGCTGGGCCTCCTGAGGCAAAAATGAACATACTAGGTTAGAACAGTTCTTGTATAACGCCTCAGTTATTATTGTTACACACCTATGATAACATTGATAACCCTTAGATGTATGATCCAGAAGTTATCAGTATCTGATGAGCTCAGAAGGGGTGGTTACAGCCTTTTGTAATTGAATAGGTGTGAAGAGTGTGGCATCGTAAGCCAAGAAACTTAATGTGGAGGTCTGTAAGAGAGAGGGGTATCATGGAGGTCTGGAAAAGAAAAGGATAAGATGGAGGCCTGGAAGAGAAAAGGATAACATGGAGGTCTGGAAAAGAAAAGGGTAACATGGAGGTCTGGAAAAGAAAAGGGTAACATGGAGGTCTGGAAAAGAAAAGGGTAACATGGAGGTCTGGAAAAGAAAAGGGTAACATGGAGGTCTGGAAAAGAAAATGGTAACATGGAGGTCTGGAAAAGAAAATGGTAACATGGAGGTCTGAAAAAGAAAAGGGTAACATGGAGGTCTGGAAGAGAAAAGGATAACATGGAGGTCTGGAAGAGAAAAGGATAACACGGAGGTCTGGAAGAGAAAATGATAACATGGAGGTCTGGAAGAGATAAGGTTAACATTGAGGCCTGGAAGAGAAAATAACATGCTTAAAATAGGGACACCTCTATATGTTGCTGGTATATGTGTGTCTCCCTAGTATATGTGTCACTGGTATGTGTGTCTGTGGTATGAGACGTGTCGCTGGAATGACGTGTGTCCCTGGTATATATGTGTCACTTGAAGTAATATTGATCAGTGTTACATAAACATGTCATTCTGTAATACTGGTATATTTATGCGACAACAAATTTTCCTGCAGGTTCTTCCTAGTGCTGGACCGGTTTTGTAAGTTACTGACGTGATCTCTGGGTTGACATTCCCAACACTTGCAATGTTAGATTGTACTCAGCTGCAAAACTGAAGCTCGTTATCTCTTAGCGCTCTTATGTGATATGTTGTCATGATATTCCAGAGATCACCAGGCACCAGTATGTGACAGGCTGTCATAACAACCCAGAGATCACCAGGCACCAGTATGTGACAGGCTGTCATAATAACCCAGAGATCACCAGGCACCAGTATGTGGCAGGTTGCTATAATATCCCAGAGATCACCAGGCACCAGTTTGTGACAGGTTGTCATGATATTCCAGAGATCACCAGGCACCAGTATGTGACAGGTTGCCATAATAACCCAGAGATCACCAGGCACCAGTATGTGGCAGGTTGCTATAATATCCCAGAGATCACCAGGCACCAGTTTGTGACAGGTTGTCATGATATTCCAGAGATCACCAGGCACCAGTATGTGACAGGTTGCCATAATAACCCAGAGATCACCAGGCACCAGTATGTGACAGGTTGCCATAATAACCCAGAGATCACCAGGCACCAGTTTGTGACAGGTTGTCATGATATTCCAGAGATCACTAGGCACCAGTATGTGACAGGCTGCCATAACAACCCAGAGATCACCAGGCACCAGTATGTGACAGGTTGCTATAATATCCCAGAGATCACCAGGCACCATTATGTGACAGGTTGCCATAATATCCCAGAGATCACCAGGCACCAGTATGTGACAGGTTGTCATGCTATTCCAGGGTTCACCAAGCACCAGTATGTGACAGATTGCCATAATATCCCAGAGATCACCAGGCACCAGTGTGTGATGAACTGCCTTGATCACCCAGGGAGCACCAGACCAGAGTACATAATGGGTTACAATTAACCCCAAGAACCACCAGACAGTTTATGTGGTAATATATAATTGATGACTGAGACACGCGTGCAACACCTGGGCGTCTTTATTCTGGAAACGTTTCACCAGCCAGTAGCTTCCTCAGTCTAGTACAGAGGAGAATGGTGGAATACGAGAAGGCGTTTGAGTTAATCAGTGTCTCAGCCTGGAGTCGTGTTTAGTCCATCAATCTTGGTGAAAGTCCAGCATATGCGTGGAGATAGGGATTATATATTACAGATAAGTGAGGTGAGGCAGTCGGAGGCGGCGTTACCATGGGAAAAACCCACAGCATATGCGCCTTACTGTACGTTAGAAGCTACGTCTCAGTTGCTGGAATTCATCAGACACATTCCAGGATGCTGGAGATGGGTTCAACAACTCTGGTCACAGGGCACCAGCACATGCCAATTATTCTTAGAATTTAGCCCTAGTTACCGTACACTAGTGTTGACAATTTGAAGCCTATCACATTATGATATTAGTGAAATAAACAGGTAAATAATATTAAAGAAATTACTTACAGGTACCCGGCCAGGGATAAATAATTTATCTGTTGTGTTAAATATGTGTGAACTTGTCTGAATAATGTTTGCCTTACGTTAACATTATTTAACAGTATTTAACTTTATCTCTCTCACCTGTTCAGATAATTCTAACTGAAGGCTCGATCCAAGTGCTTGATGATGCACACTGATATAATTATTCCAGAAGTATGAAATGTAAGAAGATACAACATCATAAGAACATAAGAAGGAACACTGCAGCAGGCCTACTGACCCATGCGAGGCAAGTCCAAGTCTCCTACCGGCTTAAGCCAATGCCCCAACCTAGTCAGGGCAGGTCACATTCACTTAAGGAAGGAACACGACAACTTTTAACTAGTGATACCAACACACTAAGGGAAGATAGTATACCGGTTCCCTTCCCTTCGCGCTCGTGTGTAACTAGTTAATGATCCAAGTCAGACCCAAACGTCGCCATACGTATGTGCTGGTTGTGTGTGTATTAATAAGCATATTTTACGAACAGTTTAGGTATTTTAAATGGGTTAAAATACGACTTATGTGGCCGGGAGAAGAGAATATGACACTAAGGGGCCGTGACGCATAGATGGGGATGCAAGGGGTGAGAAAGAGGGAAGAGAGGAAAGGTAGAGGAGAGAGATAGAAACAGAGGAAAGGAGAGAGAGGAGAGGTAGAGAAGAGAGATAGAAACAGGAAAGGAGAGAGAGGAGAGGTAGAGAAGAGAGATAGAAACAGAGGAAAGGAGAGAGAGGAGAGGTAGAGAAGAGAGATAGAAACAGAGGAAAGGAGAGAGAAGAGAGGTAGAGAAGAGAGATAGAAACAGAGGAAAGGAGAGAGAGGGGAGGTAGAGAGGAGAGGTAGAGAGGAGAGGTAGAGAAGAGAGATAGAAACAGAGGAAAGGAGAGAGAGGAGAGGTAGAGAAGAGAGATAGAAACAGAGGAAAGGAGAGAGAGGAGAGGTAGAGAAGAGAGATAGAAACAGAGGAAAGGAGAGAGAGGAGAGGTAGAGAAGAGAGATAGAAACAGAGGAAAGGAGAGAGAGGAGAGGTAGAGAGACAGAAAAGAGGAGTGGAGAGATGGGAGGTAAAATATATCTGATCATTGTTATTTCCGTTTTAAATTGTTCATCCCAAAAGAACACAGAGAACAGAAAGAGAACTATGATAAAAGAGAAGAACAGAAGAGGAAAGAGATGAGAAATGAAAGGGAATAGATGAGAGGCGGGAGACTCAGATGAGAGAATAAATTGGAGAATAAAGTGGAGAATAAAGAGGAGAATAAAGTGGAGAATAAAGTGGAGAATAAAGAGGAGAATAAAGTGGAGAATAAAGTGGAGAATAAAGTGGAGAATAAAGTGGAGAATAAAGTGGAGAATAAAGTGGAGAATAAAGTGGAGAATAAAGTGGAGAATAAAGAGGAGAATAAAGTGGAGAATAAAGTGGAGAATAAAGTGGAGAATAAAGTGGAGAATAAAGTGGAGAATAAAGTGGAGAATAAAGTGGAGAATAAAGTGGAGAATAAAGTGGAGAATAAAGTGGAGAATAAAGTGGAGAATAAAGTGGAGAATAAAGTGGAGAATAAAGAGGAGAATAAAGTGGAGAATAAAGTGGAGAATAAAGAGGAGAATAAAGTGGAGAATAAAGTGGAGAATAAAGTGGAGAATAAAGTGGAGAATAAAGTGGAGAATAAAGTGGAGAATAAAGTGGAGAATAAAGTGGAGAATAAAGTGGAGAATAAAGTGGAGAATAAAGTGGAGAATAAAGTGGAGAATAAAGAGGAGAATAAAGTGGAGAATAAAGTGGAGAATAAAGTGGAGAATAAAGTGGAGAATAAAGTGGATAATAAAGTGGAGAATAAAGTGGAGAATAAAGTGGAGAATAAAGAGGAGAATAAAGTGGATAATAAAGTGGATAATAAAGTGGAGAATAAAGTGGAGAATAAGGTGGAGAATAAAGTGGAGAATAAAGTGGAGAATAAAGAGGAGAACAAAGAGAATAAAGTGGAGAATAAAGAGGAGAACAAAGAGAATAAAGTGGAGAATAAAGTGGAGAATAAAGAGGAGAACAAAGAGAATAAAGTGGAGAATAAAGTGGAGAATAAAGAGGAGAACAAAGAGAATAAAGTGGAGAATAAAGTGGAGAATAAAGTGGAGAATAAAGTGGAGAATAAAGAGGAGAATAAAGTGGAGAATAAAGTGGAGAATAAAGTGGAGAATAAAGTGGAGAATAAAGTGGAGAATAAAGTGGAGAATAAAGAGGAGAATAAAGTGGAGAATAAAGTGGAGAATAAAGTGGAGAATAAAGTGGAGAATAAAGTGGAGAATAAAGTGGAGAATAAAGTGGAGAATAAAGTGGAGAATAAAGAGGAGAATAAAGTGGAGAATAAAGTGGATAATAAAGTGGAGAATAAAGTGGAGAATAAAGTGGAGAATAAAGTGGAGAATAAAGTGGAGAATAAAGAGGAGAACAAAGAGAATAAAGTGGAGAATAAAGAGGAGAACAAAGAGAATAAAGTGGAGAATAAAGTGGAGAATAAAGAGGAGAACAAAGAGAATAAAGTGGAGAATAAAGTGGATAATAAAGTGGAGAATAAAGTGGAGAATAAAGTGGAGAATAAAGAGGAGAATAAAGTGGAGAATAAAGTGGATAATAAAGTGGAGAATAAAGTGGAGAATAAAGTGGAGAATAAAGTGGAGAATAAAGTGGAGAATAAAGAGGAGAACAAAGAGAATAAAGTGGAGAATAAAGAGGAGAAGAAAGAGAATAAAGTGGAGAATAAAGTGGAGAATAAAGAGGAGAACAAAGAGAATAAAGTGGAGAATAAAGTGGATAATAAAGTGGAGAATAAAGTGGAGAATAAAGTGGAGAATAAAGAGGAGAATAAAGTGGAGAATAAAGTGGATAATAAAGTGGAGAATAAAGTGGAGAATAAAGTGGAGAATAAAGTGGAGAATAAAGTGGAGAATAAAGAGGAGAACAAAGAGAATAAAGTGGAGAATAAAGAGGAGAACAAAGAGAATAAAGTGGAGAATAAAGTGGAGAATAAAGAGGAGAACAAAGAGAATAAAGTGGAGAATAAAGTGGAGAATAAAGAGGAGAACAAAGAGAATAAAGTGGAGAATAAAGAGAAGAATAAAGTAGAGAATAAGGAGAAGGTAAGTGAGAGAGAGAGAGAGAGAGAGAGGTGAGTACAGGTGACCTTGACTGGAGCTCAACACACAAGCTACGCACCTCGTCACACACGTGGTCTGACTGGAGCTCAACACACAAGCTACGCACCTCGTCACACACGTGGTCTGACTGGAGCTCAACACACAAGCTACGCACCTCGTCACACACGTGGTCTGGCTGGAGCTCAACACACAAGTTACGCACCTCGTCACACACGTGGTCTGACTGGAGCTCAACACACAAGCTACGCACCTCGTCACACACGTGGTCTGGCTGGAGCTCAACACACAAGCTACGCACCTCGTCACACACGTGGTCTGACTGGAGCTCAACACACAAGCTACGCACCTCGTCACACACGTGGTCTGACTGGAGCTCAACACACAAGCTACGCACCTCGTCACACACGTGGTCTGGCTGGAGCTCAACACACAAGCTACGCACCTCGTGACACACGTGGTCTGGCTGGAGCTCAACACACAAGCTACGCACCTCGTCACACACGTGGTCTGGCTGGAGCTCAACACACAAGCTACGCACCTCGTCACACACGTGGTCTGGCTGGAGCTCAACACACAAGCTACGCACCTCGTCACACACGTGGTCTGGCTGGAGCTCAACACACAAGCTACGCACCTCGTCACACACGTGGTCTGGCTGGAGCTCAACACACAAGCTACGCACCTCGTCACACACGTGGTCTGGCTGGAGCTCAACACACAAGCTACGCACCTCGTCACACACGTGGTCTGGCTGGAGCTCAACACACAAGCTACGCACCTCGTCACACACGTGGTCTGGCTGGAGCTCAACACACAAGCTACGCACCTCGTCACACACGTGGTCTGACTGGAGCTCAACACACAAGCTACGCACCTCGTCACACACGTGGTCTGACTGGAGCTCAACACACAAACTACGCACCTCGTCACACACGTGGTCTGGCTGGAGCTCAACACACAAGCTACGCACCTCGTCACACACGTGGTCTGACTGGAGCTCAACACACAAGCTACGCACCTCGTCACACACGTGGTCTGGCTGGAGCTCAACACACAAACTACGCACCTCGTCACACACGTGGTCTGGCTGGAGCTCAACACACAAAGCTACGCACCTCGTCACACACGTGGTCTGGCTGGAGCTCAACACACAAGCTACGCACCTCGTCACACACGTGGTCTGGCTGGAGCTCAACACAAACTACGCACCTAGTCACACACGTGGTCTGACTGGAGCTCAACACACAAGCTACGCACCTCGTCACACACGTGGTCTGGCCGGAGTTCAACACACAAACTACGCACCTCGTCACACACGTGGTCTGGCTGGAGCTCAACACACAAGCTACGCACCTCGTCACACACGTGGTCTGGCTGGAGCTCAACACACAAGCTACGCACCTCGTCACACACGTGGTCTGGCTGGAGCTCAACACACAAGCTACGCACCTCGTCACACACGTGGTCTGGCTGGAGCTCAACACAAACTACGCACCTAGTCACACACGTGGTCTGACTGGAGCTCAACACACAAGCTACGCACCTCGTCACACACGTGGTCTGGCTGGAGCTCAACACACAAGCTACGCACCTCGTCACACACGTGGTCTGGCTGGAGCTCAACACACAAGCTACGCACCTAGTCACACACGTGGTCTGGCTGGAGCTCAACACACAAGCTACGCACCTCGTCACACACGTGGTCTGGCTGGAGCTCAACACACAAGCTACGCACCTCGTCACACACGTGGTCTGGCTGGAGCTCAACACACAAGCTACGCACCTCGTCACACACGTGGTCTGGCTGGAGCTCAACACACAAGCTACGCACCTCGTCACACACGTGGTCTGGCTGGAGCTCAACACACAAGCTACGCACCTCGTCACACACGTGGTCTGGCTGGAGCTCAACACACAAGCTACGCACCTCGTCACACACGTGGTCTGGCTGGAGCTCAACACAAACTACGCACCTAGTCACACACGTGGTCTGGCTGGAGCTCAACACACAAGCTACGCACCTCGTCACACACGTGGTCTGGCTGGAGCTCAACACACAAACTACGCACCTAGTCACACACGTGGTCTGGCTGGAGCTCAACACAAACTACGCACCTAGTCACACACGTGGTCTGGCTGGAGCTCAACACACAAGCTACGCACCTAGTCACACACGTGGTCTGACTGGAGCTCAACACACAAGCTACGCACCTAGTCACACACGTGGTCTGACTGGAGCTCAACACACAAGCTACGCACCTCGTCACACACGTGGTCTGACTGGAGCTCAACACACAAGCTACGCACCTCGTCACACACGTGGTCTGGCTGGAGCTCAACACACAAGCTACGCACCTCGTCACACACGTGGTCTGACTGGAGCTCAACACACAAGCTACGCACCTCGTCACACACGTGGTCTGACTGGAGCTCAACACACAAGCTACGCACCTCGTCACACACGTGGTCTGGCTGGAGCTCAACACACAAGCTACGCACCTAGTCACACACGTGGTCTGACTGGAGCTCAACACACAAGCTACGCACCTCGTCACACACGTGGTCTGGCTGGAGCTCAACACACAAGCTACGCACCTAGTCACACACGTGGTCTGACTGGAGCTCAACACACAAGCTACGCACCTCGTCACACACGTGGTCTGGCTGGAGCTCAACACACAAGCTACGCACCTCGTCACACACGTGGTCTGACTGGAGCTCAACACACAAGCTACGCACCTCGTCACACACGTGGTCTGACTGGAGCTCAACACACAAGCTACGCACCTAGTCACACACGTGGTCTGACTGGAGCTCAACACACAAGCTACGCACCTCGTCACACACGTGGTCTGACTGGAGCTCAACACACAAGCTACGCACCTCGTCACACACGTGGTCTGGCTGGAGCTCAACACACAAGCTACGCACCTCGTCACACACGTGGTCTGACTGGAGCTCAACACACAAGCTACGCACCTCGTCACACACGTGGTCTGGCTGGAGCTCAACACACAAGCTACGCACCTCGTCACACACGTGGTCTGACTGGAGCTCAACACACAAGCTACGCACCTCGTCACACACGTGGTCTGACTGGAGCTCAACACACAAACTACGCACCTCGTCACACACGTGGTCTGGCTGGAGCTCAACACACAAGCTACGCACCTCGTCACACACGTGGTCTGGCTGGAGCTCAACACACAAGCTACGCACCTCGTCACACACGTGGTCTGACTGGAGCTCAACACACAAGCTACGCACCTCGTCACACACGTGGACTGGAGCTCAACACACAAGCTACGCACCTCGTCACACACGTGGTCTGGCTGGAGCTCAACACACAAGCTACGCACCTCGTCACACACGTGGTCTGGCTGGAGCTCAACACACAAGCTACGCACCTCGTCACACACGTGGTCTGGCTGGAGCTCAACACACAAGCTACGCACCTCGTCACACACGTGGTCTGACTGGAGCTCAACACACAAGCTACGCACCTCGTCACACACGTGGTCTGACTGGAGCTCAACACACAAGCTACGCACCTCGTCACACACGTGGTCTGGCTGTAGCTCAACACACAAGCTACGCACCTCGTCACACACGTGGTCTGGCTGGAGCTCAACACACAAGCTACGCACCTCGTCACACACGTGGTCTGGCTGTAGCTCAACACACAAGCTACGCACCTCGTCACACACGTGGTCTGGCTGGAGCTCAACACACAAGCTACGCACCTCGTCACACACGTGGTCTGGCTGGAGCTCAACACACAAACTACGCACCTCGTCACACACGTGGTCTGGCTGGAGCTCAACACACAAGCTACGCACCTCGTCACACACGTGGTCTGGCCGGAGTTCAACACACAAACTACGCACCTAGTCACACACGTGGTCTGACTGGAGCTCAACACACAAGCTACGCACCTCGTCACACACGTGGTCTGGCTGGAGCTCAACACACAAGCTACGCATCTCGTCACACACGTGGTCTGGCTGGAGCTCAACACACAAGCTACGCACCTCGTCACACACGTGGTCTGACTGGAGCTCAACACACAAGCTACGCACCTCGTCACACACGTGGTCTTGACTGGAGCTCAACACACAAGCTACGCACCTCGTCACACACGTGGTCTTGACTGGAGCTCAACACACAAGCTACGCACCTCGTCACACACGTGGTCTGGCTGGAGCTCAACACACAAGCTACGCACCTCGTCACACGCGTGGTCTTGACTGGAGCTCAACACACAAGCTACGCACCTCGTCACACACGTGGTCTGACTGGAGCTCAACACACAAGCTACGCACCTCGTCACACACGTGGTCTTGACTGGAGCTCAACACACAAGCTACGCACCTCGTCACACACGTGGTCTGGCTGGAGCTCAACACACAAGCTACGCACCTCGTCACACACGTGGTCTTGACTGGAGCTCAACACACAAGCTACGCACCTCGTCACACACGTGGTCTGACTGGAGCTCAACACACAAGCTACGCACCTCGTCACACACGTGGTCTGGCTGGAGCTCAACACACAAGCTACGCACCTCGTCACACACGTGGTCTTGACTGGAGCTCAACACACAAGCTACGCACCTCGTCACACACGTGGTCTGACTGGAGCTCAACACACAAGCTACGCACCTCGTCACACACGTGGTCTGGCTGGAGCTCAACACACAAGCTACGCACCTCGTCACACACGTGGTCTTGACTGGAGCTCAACACAAACTACGCACCTAGTCACACACGTGGTCTGACTGGAGCTCAACACACAAGCTACGCACATCGTCACACACGTGGTCTCGCTGGAGCTCAACACACAAGCTACGCACCTCGTCACACACGTGGTCTGGCTGGAGCTCAACACACAAGCTACGCACCTCGTCACACACGTGGTCTTGACTGGAGCTCAACACACAAGCTACGCACCTCGTCACACACGTGGTCTGGCTGGAGCTCAACACACAAGCTACGCACCTCGTCACACACGTGGTCTGGCTGGAGCTCAACACACAAGCTACGCACCTCGTCACACACGTGGTCTGGCCGGAGCTCAACACACAAGCTACGCACCTCGTCACACACGTGGTCTGGCTGGAGCTCAACACACAAGCTACGCACCTCGTCACACACGTGGTCTGGCTGGAGCTCAACACACAAACTACGCACCTCGTCACACACGTGGTCTGGCTGGAGCTCAACACACAAGCTACGCACCTCGTCACACACGTGGTCTGGCTGGAGCTCAACACAAACTACGCACCTAGTCACACACGTGGTCTGACTGGAGCTCAACACACAAGCTACGCACCTCGTCACACACGTGGTCTGGCTGGAGCTCAACACACAAGCTACGCACCTCGTCACACACGTGGTCTGGCTGGAGCTCAACACACAAGCTACGCACCTCGTCACACACGTGGTCTGACTGGAGCTCAACACACAAGCTACGCACCTCGTCACACACGTGGTCTGGCTGGAGCTCAACACACAAGCTACGCACCTCGTCACACACGTGGTCTGGCTGGAGCTCAACACACAAGCTACGCACCTCGTCACACACGTGGTCTGGCTGGAGCTCAACACACAAGCTACGCACCTCGTCACACACGTGGTCTGACTGGAGCTCAACACACAAGCTACGCGCCTCGTCACACACGTGGTCTGGCTGGAGCTCAACACACAAGCTACGCACCTCGTCACACACGTGGTCTTGACTGGAGCTCAACACACAAGCTACGCACCTCGTCACACACGTGGTCTGACTGGAGCTCAACACACAAGCTACGCACCTCGTCACACACGTGGTCTGGCTGGAGCTCAACACACAAACTACGCACCTCGTCACACACGTGGTCTGGCTGGAGCTGAACACACAAACTACGCACCTCGTCACACACGTGGTCTGGCCGGAGCTCAACACACAAGCTACGCACGTCGTCACACACGTGGTCTTGACTGGAGCTCAACACAAACTACGCACCTAGTCACACACGTGGTCTGACTGGAGCTCAACACACAAGCTACGCACCTCGTCACACACGTGGTCTGGCTGGAGCTCAACACACAAGCTACGCACCTCGTCACACACGTGGTCTGACTGGAGCTCAACACACAAGCTACGCACCTCGTCACACACGTGGTCTGGCTGGAGCTCAACACACAAACTACGCACCTCGTCACACACGTGGTCTGGCTGGAGCTGAACACACAAACTACGCACCTAGTCACACACGTGGTCTTGACTGGAGCTCAACACACAAACTACGCACCTAGTCACACACGTGGTATTGACTGGAGCTCAACACACAAACTACGCACCTAGTCACACACGTGGTCTGGCTGGAGCTCAACACACAAGCTACGAACCTCGTCACTCACGTGGTCTGGCTGGCAACGCTCTCCCTTCACACGCTCAAGGTCCGGGTTCGATTCCCGGGTCAGTGAAAACAGTCGACGCATTTCCTTACACCTGTTGTCCTGTTCACCTAGCAAGTAGGTACCTGGTGTTAATCGAATGGTGTGGGTCGCATCCTGGGCAACAAGATGGAAGGACCACAATTGAAATAAGAAAGTCCCGGTGAAGAGGAACTGGAGCATGAAGAATAGGAGGAACTGGAACAGGAAGAATAGTAGGAACTGGAGCAGGAAGAATAGGAGGAACTGGAGCAGGAATAATAGGAGGAATTGGAGCAGGAAGAATAAGAGGAACTGGAGCAGGAAGAACAGTAGGATCTGGAGCAGGAAGAATATGAGGAACTGGAGCAGGAAGAAGAGTAGGATCTGGAGCAGGAAGAATAGGAGGAACTGGAGCAGAAAGAATAAGAGGAACTGGAGCAGGAAGAATAAGAGGAACTGGAGCAGGAAGAATATGAGGAACTGGAGCAGGAAGAATAGGAGGAACTGGAGCAGGAAGAATAAGGGGAACTGGAGCAGGAAGAATAAGAGGAACTGGAGCAGGAAGAATAAGAGGAACTGGATCAGGAAGAATAGGAGGAACTGGAGCAGGAAGAATAGGAGGAACTGGAGCAGGAAGAATAAGAGGACCTGGAGCAGGAAGAATAGTAGGAACTGGAGCAGGAAGAATAAGAGGACCTGGAGCAGGAAGAATAGTAGGAACTGGAGCAGGAAGAATAAGAGGAACTGGGGCAGGAAGATTAGGAGGAACCGGAGCAGGAAGAATAAGAGGAACTGGATCATGAAGAATAGGAGGAACTGGATCATGAAGAATAGGAGGAACTGGAGCAGGAAGAATAGGAGGAACTGGAGCAGGAAGAATAGGAGGAACTGGAGCAGGAAGAATAAGAGGAACTGGAGCAGGAAGAATAAGAGGAACTGGATCAGGAAGAATAGGAGGAACTGGAGCAGGAAGAATAGGAGGAACTGAAGCAGGAAGAATAAGAAGAACTGGAGCAGGAAGTATAGTAGGAACTGGAGCAGGAAGAATAAGAGGAACTGGAGCAGGAAGAATAAGAGGAACTGGAGCAGGAAGAATAGGAGGAACTGAAGCAAGAAGAATAAGAGGAACTGAAGCAGGAAGGATAAGAGGAACTGGATCAGGAAGAATAGGAGGAACTGGAGCAGGAAAAATAGGAGGAACTGGAGCAGGAAGAATAAGAGGAACTGGAGCAGGAAGAATAGTAGGAACTGGAGCAGGAAGAATAAGAGGAACTGGAGCAGGAAGAATAGTAGGAACTGGATCAGGAAGAATAAGAGGAACTGGAGCAGGAAGAATAGTAGGAACTGGATCAGGAAGAATAAGAGGAAATGTAGCAGGAAGAATAAGAGGAACTGGATCAGGAAGAATAAGAGGAACAGGAGCAGGAAGAATAGGAGGAACTGGAGCAGGAAGAATAGGAGGAACTGGAGCAGGAAGAATAGGAGGAACTGGAGCAGGAAGAACAAGAGGAACTAAAGCAGGAAGAATAGTAGGAACTGGAGCAGGAAGAATAAGAGTAACTGGAGCAGGAAGAATAAGAGGAACTGGATCAGGAAGAATAGTAGGAACTGGATCAGGAAGAATAGTAGGAATTGGATCAGGAAGAATAGTAGGAACTGGATCAGGAAGAATAAAAGGAACTGGAGCAGGAAGAATAAGAGGAACCGGAGCAGGAAGAATAAGAGAAACTGGAGCAGGAAGAATAATAGGAACTGGAGCAGGAAGAATAAGAGGAACTGGAGCAGGAAGAATAGGAAGAACTGGAGCAGGAAGAATAAGAGGAACTGGAGCAGGAAGAATAAGAGAAACTGGATCAGGAAGAATAAGAGGAACTGGAGCAGGAAGAATAATAGGAACTGGAGTAGGAAGAATAAGAGGAACTGGAGCAGGAAGAATAGGAAGAACTGGAGCAGGAAGAATAGAAGGAACTGGATCAGGAAGAATATGAGGAACTGGAGCAGGAAGAAAGAGAGGAACTGGAGCAGGAAGAATAATAGGAACTGGAGCAGGAAGAATAAGAGGAACTGGAGCAGGAAGAATATGAGGAACTGGGGCAGGAAGAATGAGAGGAACTGGAGCAGGAAGAATAAGAGGAACTGGAGCAGGAAGAATGAGAGGAACTGGAGTAGGAAGAATAAGAGGAACTGGAGCAGGAAGAATAAGAGGAACTGGAACAGGAAGAATATGAGGAACTGGAGCAGGAAGAATAGGAGGAACTGGAGCAGGAAGAATAGGAGGAACTGGAGCAGGAAGAATAAGAGGAACTGGAGCAGGAAGAATAAGAGGAACTGGAGCAGGAAGAATAGGAGGAACTGGAGCAGGAAGAGTAGGAAGAACTGGAGCAGGTAGAATAGGAGGACCTGGAGCAGGAAGAATAAGAGTAACTGGATCAGGAAGAATAGGAGGAACTGGATCAGGAAGAAAAAGAGTAACTGGATCAGGAAGAATAGGAGGAACTGGATCAGGAAGAATAAGAGGAACTGGAGCAGGAAGAATAGGAGGAACTGGATCAGGAAGAATAAGAGGAACTGGAGCAGGAAGAATAGGAGGAACTGGATCAGGAAGAATAAGAGGAACTGGAGCAGGAAGAATAGGAGGAACTGGATCAGGAAGAATAAGAGGAACTGGAGCAGGCAGTATAGGAGGAACTGGATCAGGAAGATTAAGAGTAACTGGATCAGGAAGAATAGGAGGAACTGGATCAGGAAGAATAAGAGTAACTGGATCAGGAAGAATAGTAGGAACTGGATCAGGAAGAATAAGAGTAACTGGATCAGGAAGAATAGTAGGAACTGGATCAGGAAGAATAAGAGTAACTGGATCAGGAAGAATAGTAGGAACTGGATCAGGAAGAATAGTAGGAACTGGATCAGGAAGAATAAGAGGAACTGCATCAGGAAGAATAAGAGGAACTGGATCAGGAAGAATAGTAGGAACTGGATCAGGAAGAATAAGAGTAACTGGATCAGGAAGAATAGTAGGAACTGGATCAGGAAGAATAGTAGGAACTGGATCAGGAAGAATAAGAGGAACTGGATCAGGAAGAATAGTAGGAACTGGATCAGGAAGAATAAGAGGAACTGGATCAGGAAGAATAGTAGGAACTGGATCAGGAAGAATAAGAGTAACTGGATCAGGAAGAATAGTAGGAACTGGATCAGGAAGAATAGTAGGAACTGGATCAGGAAGAATAAGAGGAACTGGAGCAGGAAGAATAGTAGGAACTGGATCAGGAAGAATAAGAGGAACTGGAGCAGGAAGAAGGGCAAGTGGAAGAGAAGAGAGATTAGGAGAATCAGGGATTTACAGGATTAGGATCAGGAAGAAACGTGATGAGAGAGGATTAGTTAGAAGAAAAGAAGCGAATCAAAGTGTGAAGACAAGGAAGGATAATGAGGATGGGTGAGAGTAAGAAAAGAAAGAAGGAGAAGCAGATAAAGATGAGGAGGAGAAAGATGACTAGAAGAGAAATGTATATGAGACGGTGAGGAGAAAATTGACGAGGAAAAGGAACATTAGAAGGAAAAAATGCGGAAGATTAGGAATAAGAGGCGAAGAAGAGGGATGAGAAGTGAGAAGAGAATGAGAATCAAAACAATATTCAAGAAGGAAACAAACATTTAAACTGAGTCGTTAAAACGACACAAATTTAAATTCAAATCGTGCAATTATGAACGTAACAAAAAATGTAAATACCGAGACCAGAGGCGCTTCACCTTGGAATATTGTCTTGTCCAGTGTCTTAGTTACCAGCTGGGAAAAGTACTTGTTGATAGACACTGGCCTGTTGTGAGAAGGTTGTATGGGTGTGTGTGTTTGGGGGGGTGTCTGGGGGGTGTCTGGGGGGGTGTCTGGGGGTGTATCGGGGGGGTGTCTGGGGGTGTATCGGGAGAGTGTCTGGGGGTGTATCGGGGGGGTGTCTGGGGGTGTATCTATAATGGGGGTTATTTGGTAGCCTGTAGAGCGGTGTTAATGATATACGTCTTCTTCGGAGGCTTCTTACTTTATTGTTAAGTAGTGGTGGGTTACACAGGCTTGTGTGTTTGTGCCCATGGCCCGGGCAGGGCCATGCCACGAGAGAGAGCTGGGAGTACTTGTGTCTTGATGCCAGGCCGCTGTGTGAGTGAGAGCGAGGCAAGTCTGGGCATACTGAAGTGGCAAGGCCTATAGATGGCAGCACCTGAGTGGCGCGAAATATGAACTAAGCTGGCAGACACCATGGGCTGTCTGTGCAGACAGTACAGGCTGTCTACATACGCTCGGCCACCTACCGCGCGTCGTCCCGACGCGACAATACTGGTAGTAAAAGAAACTCGGTCTCTCTCTCGTAGGAACAGGGCACAGAACACAAAATAAAAACATATATATACATATGGACATGGAAAAAAAAAAACTTCCTACAGGGAGGGAAGAAAAAAACATGTGGGGTGTGCTAAACATCGTGGTCAAAGGCAGTGAGCGTCGATGAGCATCACTGCATGCCTTCCTGCGTCTGGACAGATACTGCAACACGGGAGACATCGCTGCGGCTGAGCTGTGACGTAACAGGGTACGGTCTCCTCTGGAACGGTGAAGCAGACATCGTAGGAGTCGCTGCAGGTTTTCACTCAACCTGGGGCACGACATGCTGGTGCCCTTGAGTGAGGCGTCGACAAAACTCGGCAACTGGGCAGGACTTCTGGCAAGCGACTCAGGAGGACACTTCTCGACTGGTACTGTCGCTGGGCTATCACTGCCGGCGAGCGTGGAGCGAGTTGTGGAGCGAGTCGTGGCAGAGACGACTGGGCGAAACATCTGGGAGTCGTAACATCATACACCAGACTGCAGTGAGAGAGCTAGCAGTCAAAGTGACGACATCTTTGTGCAGGCTGCTCACTGAAGCTTGTGACACGAGGCTGACACAGCGCCTGCCGACAGGGCTGGCTGCGGCTTGACGAGTATCATCTCTCGACAGTTGGAGTTATAGCAGAGGTTAGCCTAAGCGTCCCCAGACTTGTTTCTCTACATATAACTGCACTCTGAAGGTCTGGAGGTGAAGTGAAACAAATCTCGATGGGAATCGTAGCAGGTACGATTCTACAGAACATCACGAGCGACGAGCATAAAAGCTTTCTGTACAAGGGGGCTCATACGCTCAGGGCTGAGAAATCAGCTGTCAACCACTGGTCACGCGGGTGACATAGTGGTACAACTCAAGGGTCTGACCACAGACCTCACTGGACACACGGAAAACTTACAAACACACCGCTGTACATACGGTACAACATGGCTTAACTAGCAAAAGATGCTTTTCTGTGCACAAAACTGACACTAAGACATACTAAAATGTGAGAACACTGACTGAGAGGAATTAATTAACACACGACATATATCTTCTCTCAATCTTCTCGACAATACTGAAATAATTACTAGAACACTCGATGTGACATCATGTGATGTCAGGCGTGATGTCGCAAGGTGACGTCAGCAGCAGTGACGTCAACAGACATCTCGAGGTGACGTCAGGCAGACATCGTGAGGTGACGTCAGCAGACATCGTGAGGTGACGTCAGCAGACATCGTGAGGTGACGTCAGGAGACATCGTGAGGTGACGTCAGGCAGACATCGTGAGGTGACGTCAGCAGACATCGTGAGGTGACGTCAGCAGACATCGTGAGGTGACGTCAGGCAGACATCGCGAGGTGACGTCAGCAGACATCGTGAGGTGACGTCAGCAGACATCGTGAGGTGACGTCAGCAGACATCTCGAGGTGACGTCATGAAGTCGGGCAGCATCGTGGGTGGCGTCGATGTGATGCGGGCAGCAGACCACAGCATGAGGCCTTGGGACATCTGGTAACTCACGTGGCTTTGTAGGTCTACGTGACATCGGCCACACCCACGTGACGTCGTAATCCACGTAGCTTCGAGTGGCCTCGGGCACTCGGATACACAGCACTGGCAATGAATTCACACGAAAAACAGCAGAAAACACAGCAGAGGGAGTGGGCAGTGGTGAGTGGTGTATGGTAGACGGGTGAGCGTGAGTAGGGCGAGCATGGGCAAGGTGAGGAACAGCCACTTCCTCTCCTCTCCTCCCCCACCCACAAACACGTGGAGAAGCTCACACTGGACGCAGAAATCACCACAAAACTCACCTCTGGCTTGCTGAAACAGCTGTGCTGAGCTGAACAACAACAACAGCAACATACAAGTGACGCTGAACACGTGACTTGAGAAACAACATGGGACGCTGTAGCGTGGGGTCACTTACAATTCTCGTCACTTACAATTCTCGGAGAATTTCGGCAAATTTCGGCTGGATCCTGCTTGTACCTGTGTCTGGATGCTCAAAAGTGCAGACACGACATCAGGATAACTCGTTGAGAGACGGATGCTTCTTGTGTAGGGTGATGAAGTGAAGATGACTTCATAACTCTCCCTCTTTCTCCAGGCAAACACAACTGCTGCGAGTACCGCTGTCACCATTTATTACGGGGGGTTATTTGGTAGCCTGTAGAGCGGTGTTAATGATATACTTCTTCGGAGGCTTCTTACTTTATTGTTAAGTAGTGGTGGGTTACACAGGCTTGTGTGTTTGTGCCCATGGCCCGGGCAGGGCCATGCCACGAGAGAGAGCTGGGAGTACTTGTGTCTTGATGCCAGGCCGCTGTGTGAGTGAGAGCGAGGCAAGTCTGGGCATACTGAAGTGGCAAGGCCTATAGATGGCAGCACCTGAGTGGCGCGAAATATGAACTAAGCTGGCAGACAGCATGGGCTGTCTGTGCAGACAGTACAGGCTGTCTACATATCGGGGGGGTGTCTGGGGGTGTATCGGGGGGTGTCTGGGGGTGTATCGGGGGGGTGTCTGGGGGTGTATCGGGGGAGTGTCTGGGGGTGTATCGGGGGGTGTATCGGGGGTGTATCGGGGAGTGTATCGGGGGTGTATCGGGGGTGTATCGGGGGGTGTCTCGGGGGTGTCTGGGGGTGTATCGGGGGGGGTGTCTGGGGGTGTATCGGGGGATGTCTGGGGGGTGTCTGGGGGGTGTCTGGGGGGTGTCTGGGGGGTGTCTGGGGGGTGTCTGGGGGTGTATCGGGGGGTGTCTGGGGGGTGTCTGGGGGTGTATCGGGGGGTGTCTGGGGGTGTATCGGGGGGGTGTCTGGGGTATATCTAGGGGTGTGTCTGGGTGTGTGTGTATGTGTGTGTGTGTGTGTGTGTGTGTGTGTGTGTGTGTGTGTGTGTATTCGCCTAGTTGTGGTTGCGGGGGTCGGGTCACAGCTCCTGGCCCCACCTCTTCACTGGTCGCTACTAGATCCACTCTCTCCCTGCTCCATGAGCTTTATCATGCCTCTTCTTAAAACTGCCTCCACTACGTCACTTTCTAGACTATTCCACTTCCTGACAACTCTATGACTGAAGAAATATTTCCTAACATCCCTGTGATTCATCTCAATCTTCAACTTACAGTTGTGACCCCTTGTTACTGTGTCCCATTTCCAAAATATTCTGTCCCTATCCACCAAGCCAATTCCTCTCAGTATTTTATATGTCATTATCATGTCCCCCCTATCCATCCTGTTTCCCAGTATTATCAGGTTGTGTGTCCTCACTTGCAGGGGTCTATTCTCAGCTCTTGGACCCTGCTTCTTGCTGCTTGCCTGACTTACTACCTGCTAGCCTCCGGAGCCCTGTCCAGAGGCGTCACTATGGTTGGTGTCACCTGGGGTGGCATCTTTGGTGTCACCTGGGGTGGCATCTTTGGTGTCACCCCAATGAAATCCAAGGGCGGGGGGATAGGGGTAGTAAACTCCAGTTACCTCACTGTTGCATGACCAGTGACTAATGTTTAGCAATGAGAATGTTTAAAGGCCATATGTGATGTAGTCCACTATGTTTGGGAGGTCGCTAAGGAGACCTAATTTAACCAATTATATGGTCACACCTTGCCTTGGCAAATAGCTGTCAGACACGCCTTTCGGCTTAAGTCTGAGGTCTTTTGTTCTTGACGGCGTCAGGTCAAAACACGTGGTGCACACCCCATTGTGGGAGGTTCTTTGAGGACTGTATAAGCCCAATGAACAGCGGAGCAGAGAGATTCGGGCAGAGCTGCTGCCGGTGTGCAGATCTGAGCAGGAGTCGAACGGAGCTCTGGCCTGTGTGCAGAGCTGAGCTAGAGAGTCTCTGGAGGACACTCTGTTGGAGACATTGGGCAGAGTACTGGCTTGGAGAAGTACTCGTGCTGTGTAGATCTTGGGACCTGTGGCTAGTGTGTGACTTAGTTCCTGTGGTGAACTGCCCTCTGAACTATGTTGCAAGTTATATTCTGTTTCGTCAGTTGATTGTATTCCCTGTCTCACTGTTTATATGTACCATTCCCATTTATCTAAACCCCAATAATGTTCTCCTGTTGATAAATTAGACACATGTGCAACTCTTGGGTATCTTTATTGAGGAAACGTTTCGCCCCACAGTGGCTTCATCAGTCCATACAACTCCAACTTCTTGGGATCTTAATACTTAGGAATTCTTCGCTTGCCTAATTCTCGGGCACGACCTACTTCAACATTGAACAAATGTTACACGACCTATGACTTCTGCACCTCTCCTGCCATACGGTTTATAAGCTGCTTCTCCGCTCATATGCCGTATTCTATTCAAGATTGATGGACTGACCACATCGACTCAAGGTTAAGGGACTGATTACCTCATTCTCCTCCTGTTCTTCAAGTTTCTCCTACGTACGGACTGATGAAGCCACTGTGTGGCGAAACGTTTCCTCAATAAAGATACCCAAGAGTTGCACAATTGTCTAATTTATCAACATGTCGGTTCTCTGAACCATTCATCTACAAATGTTCTCCTGTTCCCAGATATATTATTGTACAAGGACTTAATAATAAACTGTGTTTGAGTGGAATAGTAATATTCACTGTCCCCGTTATTCATTCTTCTATTCATTAACTTATTTCAAGTAGTGAGAGGGTGAGTAGTGTGGTGGGTAGAGTAATGAGAGGTGAAGATGTAGTCACCAGTTTACCTGGAGAGTTTACCTGGAGAGAGTTCCGGGGGTCAACGCCCCCGCGGCCCGGTCTGTGACCAGGCCTCCTTAGGTCAGTGTCCCAGGATGCGACCCACACCAGTCGACTAACACCCAGGTACCCATTTTACTGATGGTGAACATAGACAACAGGTGGAAAGAAACACGTCCAATGTTTCTACTCTGGCTGGGAATCGAACCCAGGCCCTCACCGTGTGAAGCCAGAGCGTTAACCACCAGGCCACATTACCCACCTCTTGTGACTCGCACCTCTCCTTACTCCCTCCGATTACTCCGTTATTCCCCAGTTATCACTACGTTTCATTACTCCTCTATGTGACACATAAACCGAACTTTATTAATTCTAAAATAAATAATCGTAGCAATAGAGAAAACGTAAACTCAAACACCACTTTGAGTACAGCCAACACATCCTACATTTATTTAACTTCAACAATGAAAAAAATACATTGAAATATAAAGAATAACAGTATTTCCGATATAACCTTGAGTACAGGTAACATCTCAATGAATCTGATACTATATTTCCTCGCCTTCAGTCCTGCAAAATCATCTATCACATCATCAAAATCAATGATTTTCCCTATATAGGCCTATTTGTACTCTGTAATCCTATAATAGGCTATATAAAATCGAAGGATTTTTCTCTTATGTTGCCGCAACACTATTTTGGTCATTATTGTCACCTTCTTTAGTGGCTCTTATGGCGTCACCCCCTAAATGGTGTCACCCGGGGCGCCCCGCCCCCCTTTACGACGCCCCTGGCCCTGTCATACGTTTACTTACATCACCGTAAGGAGTCTGTCTTCACTGCTTGTTCGTCAAGGCCATTCCACTTACTGACCACCCTGAGGCTGAAGAAATACTTCCTGACATCTCTGTGACTCGCCTTCAATTTCCAATTGGGCTTGTTACCCACCTCTCGAAGAGTTAGGTAAGGTTTGTCAGGAAACAGGACAAGTGTTTCCTGACGAGGGTCTGAGTCATATGATGACCCACAGCTAGAGTTCTTGGTCATCTGACCGAGGCCTTCCGCTGGCTTACACTTCCACCACTGAAGGAAACCTTATTGCTTACCTCTGTATTCATGTGACTATCTCCTCTTGTAAATATTGCATTGAGGGTAGCCAATCAAAACTCGATTTTGATCGCAAATTCGAGTTCTGATTGGCTACCCTCGCTGCTAAGCTGCTTATTCGCTAATATGATTTCTGATAAATTAGACACATGTGCAACTCTTGGGTATCTTTATTGAGGAAACGTTTCGCCACACAGTGGCTTCATCAGTCCATACGTAGGAGAAACTTGAAGAACAGGAGGAGAATGAGATAATCAGTCCCTCCTGTTCTTCAAGTTTCTCCTTTGTATGGACTGATGAAGCCACTGTGTGGCGAAACGTATCCTCAATAAAGATACCCAAGAGTTGCACATGTGTCTAATTTATCAACATGTCGGTTCTCCGAAACATTCATCTACGGTATGATTTCTGGGGCGTGTGGAAAGTTGGGAGAAAACCTGACCTCACACCACCAGCGTGTGCTTCCTTCTCTGGCTTGACATCATCGAGGGAACACTTCTCCTCTCTGGAAACATAAACACATATGCAGTTTAATGTGATCCTTTATTGACAACGTTTCGCCCACACAGTGGGCTTTCTCAAGTCACAAACAGATCTACCTGGGGTGGAAGGGACGGGAGTATTTATAGACAGGGACCTTCCACCCCAGGTAGATCTGTTTGTGACTTGAAAAAGCCCACTGTGTGGGCGAAACGTTGTCAATAAAGGATCACATTAAACTGCATATGTGTTTATGTTTCCATAGTGTCGGTATTTTATACCATTTTTCACCTCTCCTCTCTCCTCTGTCTGGGAGAACGCTGTTCTCTGATCTTGGCATGTCGAGTCTGTTTTCTGGTAGTGTTTGTATACGTTGGTGAGCCAAAACATACATCTCAGAACTCTGTGTCTTATTTAGAGTTAATGTTTCTAACATTCTCGGAGGTTGTGTTGTGAAACTATTTTCCAGGTCCTGAGTCTAACGTTAGACCTGCCTTGTTATGACTACCATCTACCCTCAGGAACTGAGTCTAACGTTAGACCTGCCTTGTTATGACTACCATCTACCCTCAGGAACTGAATATAACGTTAGACCTGCCTCGTTATGACTACCATCTACCCTCAGGTCCTGAGTCTAACGTTAGACCTGCCTTGTTATGACTACCATCTATGCTTCAGGTCCTGAGTCTAACGTTAGACCTGCCTTGTTATGACTACCATCTACCCTCAGGTCCTGAGTCTAACGTTAGACCTGCCTTGTTATGACTACCATCTACCCTCAGGTCCTGAGTCTAACGTTAGACCTGCCTTGTTATGACTACCATCTACCCTCAGGTCCTGAGTCTAACGTTAGACCTGCCTTGTTATGACTACCATCTACCCTCAGGTCCTGAGTCTAACGTTAGACCTGCCTTGTTATGACTACCATCTACCCTCAGGTCCTGAGTCTAACGTTAGACCTGCCTTGTTATGACTACCATCTACCCTCAGGTCCTGAGTCTAACGTTAGACCTGCCTTGTTATGACTACCATCTACCCTCAGGTCCTGAGTCTAACGTTAGACCTGCCTTGTTATGACTACCATCTACCCTCAGGTCCTGAGTCTAACGTTAGACCTGCCTTGTTATGACTACCATCTACCCTCAGGTCCTGAGTCTAACGTTAGACCTGCCTTGTTATGACTACCATCTACCCTCAGGTCCTGAGTCTAACGTTAGACCTGCCTTGTTATGACTACCATCTACCCTCAGGTCCTGAGTCTAACGTTAGACCTGCCTTGTTATGACTACCATCTACCCTCAGGTCCTGAGTCTAACGCTAGACCTGCCTTGTTATGACTACCATCTACCCTCAGGTCCTGAGTCTAACGCTAGACCTGCCTTGTTATGACTACCATCTACCCTCAGGTCCTGAGTCTAACGTTAGACCTGCCTTGTTATGACTACCATCTACCCTCAGGTCCTGAGTCTAACGTTAGACCTGCCTTGTTATGACTACCATCTACCCTCAGGTCCTGAGTCTAACGTTAGACCTGCCTTGTTATGACTACCATCTACCCTCAGGTCCTGAGTCTAACGTTAGACCTGCCTTGTTATGACTACCATCTACCCTCAGGTCCTGAGTCTAACGTTAGACCTGCCTTGTTATGACTACCATCTACCCTCAGGTCCTGAGTCTAACGTTAGACCTGCCTTGTTATGACTACCATCTACCCTCAGGTCCTGAGTCTAACGTTAGACCTGCCTTGTTATGACTACCATCTACCCTCAGGTCCTGAGTATAACGTTAGACCTGCCTTGTTATAACTACCATCTACCCTCAGGTCCTGAGTATAACGTTAGACCTGCCTTGTTATAACTACCATCTACCCTCAGGTCCTGAGTATAACGTTAGACCTGCCTTGTTATAACTACCATCTACCCTCAGGTCCTGAGTATAACGTTAGACCTGCCTTGTTATAACTACCATCTACCCTCAGGTCCTGAGTATAACGTTAGACCTGCCTTGTTATAACTACCATCTACCCTCAGGTCCTGAGTATAACGTTAGACCTGCCTTGTTATAACTACCATCTACCCTCAGGTCCTGAGTATAACGTTAGACCTGCCTTGTTATAACTACCATCTACCCTCAGGTCCTGAGTATAACGTTAGACCTGCCTTGTTATAACTACCATCTACCCTCAGGTCCTGAGTATAACGTTAGACCTGCCTTGTTATAACTACCATCTACCCTCAGGTCCTGAGTATAACGTTAGACCTGCCTTGTTATAACTACCATCTACCCTCAGGTCCTGAGTATAACGTTAGACCTGCCTTGTTATAACTACCATCTACCCTCAGGTCCTGAGTATAACGTTAGACCTGCCTTGTTATAACTACCATCTACCCTCAGGTCCTGAGTATAACGTTAGACCTGCCTTGTTATAACTACCATCTACCCTCAGGTCCTGAGTATAACGTTAGACCTGCCTTGTTATAACTACCATCTACCCTCAGGTCCTGAGTATAACGTTAGACCTGCCTTGTTATAACTACCATCTACCCTCAGGTCCTGAGTATAACGTTAGACCTGCCTTGTTATAACTACCATCTACCCTCAGGTCCTGAGTATAACGTTAGACCTGCCTTGTTATAACTACCATCTACCCTCAGGTCCTGAGTATAACGTTAGACCTGCCTTGTTATAACTACCATCTACCCTCAGGTCCTGAGTATAACGTTAGACCTGCCTTGTTATAACTACCATCTACCCTCAGGTCCTGAGTATAACGTTAGACCTGCCTTGTTATAACTACCATCTACCCTCAGGTCCTGAGTATAACGTTAGACCTGCCTTGTTATAACTACCATCTACCCTCAGGTCCTGAGTATAACGTTAGACCTGCCTTGTTATAACTACCATCTACCCTCAGGTCCTGAGTATAACGTTAGACCTGCCTTGTTATAACTACCATCTACCCTCAGGTCCTGAGTATAACGTTAGACCTGCCTTGTTATAACTACCATCTACCCTCAGGTCCTGAGTATAACGTTAGACCTGCCTTGTTATAACTACCATCTACCCTCAGGTCCTGAGTATAACGTTAGACCTGCCTTGTTATAACTACCATCTACCCTCAGGTCCTGAGTATAACGTTAGACCTGCCTTGTTATAACTACCATCTACCCTCAGGTCCTGAGTATAACGTTAGACCTGCCTTGTTATAACTACCATCTACCCTCAGGTCCTGAGTATAACGTTAGACCTGCCTTGTTATAACTACCATCTACCCTCAGGTCCTGAGTATAACGTTAGACCTGCCTTGTTATAACTACCATCTACCCTCAGGTCCTGAGTATAACGTTAGACCTGCCTTGTTATAACTATCATCTACCCTCAGGTCCTGAGTATAACGTTAGACCTGCCTTGTTATAACTACCATCTACCCTCAGGTCCTGAGTATAACGTTAGACCTGCCTTGTTATAACTACCATCTACCCTCAGGTCCTGAGTATAACGTTAGACCTGCCTTGTTATAACTACCATCTACCCTCAGGTCCTGAGTATAACGTTAGACCTGCCTTGTTATAACTACCATCTACCCTCAGGTCCTGAGTATAACGTTAGACCTGCCTTGTTATAACTACCATCTACCCTCAGGTCCTGAGTATAACGTTAGACCTGCCTTGTTATAACCATCTACCCTCAGGTCCTGAGTATAACGTTAGACCTGCCTTGTTATAACCATCTACCCTCAGGTCCTGAGTATAACGTTAGACCTGCCTTGTTATAACCATCTACCCTCAGGTCCTGAGTATAACGTTAGACCTGCCTTGTTATAACCATCTACCCTCAGGTCCTGAGTATAACGTTAGACCTGCCTTGTTATAACCATCTACCCTCAGGTCCTGAGTATAACGTTAGACCTGCCTTGTTATAACCATCTACCCTCAGGTCCTGAGTATAACGTTAGACCTGCCTTGTTATAACCATCTACCCTCAGGTCCTGAGTATAACGTTAGACCTGCCTTGTTATAACCATCTACCCTCAGGTCCTGAGTATAACGTTAGACCTGCCTTGTTATAACCATCTACCCTCAGGTCCTGAGTATAACGTTAGACCTGCCTTGTTATAACCATCTACCCTCAGGTCCTGAGTATAACGTTAGACCTGCCTTGTTATAACCATCTACCCTCAGGTCCTGAGTATAACGTTAGACCTGCCTTGTTATAACCATCTACCCTCAGGTCCTGAGTATAACGTTAGACCTGCCTTGTTATAACCATCTACCCTCAGGTCCTGAGTATAACGTTAGACCTGCCTTGTTATAACCATCTACCCTCAGGTCCTGAGTATAACGTTAGACCTGCCTTGTTATAACCATCTACCCTCAGGTCCTGAGTATAACGTTAGACCTGCCTTGTTATAACCATCTACCCTCAGGTCCTGAGTATAACGTTAGACCTGCCTTGTTATAACCATCTACCCTCAGGTCCTGAGTATAACGTTAGACCTACCTTGTTATAACTACCATCTACCCTCAGGTCCTGAGTATAACGTTAGACCTGCCTTGTTATAACTACCATCTACCCTCAGGTCCTGAGTATAACGTTAGACCTGCCTTGTTATAACTACCATCTACCCTCAGGTCCTGAGTATAACGTTAGACCTGCCTTGTTATAACTACCATCTACCCTCAGGTCCTGAGTATAACGTTAGACCTGCCTTGTTATAACTACCATCTACCCTCAGGTCCTGAGTATAACGTTAGACCTGCCTTGTTATAACTACCATCTACCCTCAGGTCCTGAGTATAACGTTAGACCTGCCTTGTTATAACTACCATCTACCCTCAGGTCCTGAGTATAACGTTAGACCTGCCTTGTTATAACTACCATCTACCCTCAGGTCCTGAGTATAACGTTAGACATGCCTTGTTATAACTACCATCTACCCTCAGGTCCTGAGTATAACGTTAGACCTGCCTTGTTATAACTACCATCTACCCTCAGGTCCTGAGTATAACGTTAGACCTACCTTGTTATAACTGCCATCTACCCTCAGGTCCTGAGTATAACGTTAGACCTGCCTTGTTATAACTGCCATCTACCCTCAGGTCCTGAGTATAACGTTAGACCTACCTTGTTATAACTACCATCTACCCTCAGGTCCTGAGTATAACGTTAGACCTGCCTTGTTATAACTACCATCTACCCTCAGGTCCTGAGTATAACGTTAGACCTGCCTTGTTATAACTACCATCTACCCTCAGGTCCTGAGTATAACGTTAGACCTGCCTTGTTATAACTACCATCTACCCTCAGGTCCTGAGTATAACGTTAGACCTGCCTTGTTATAACTACCATCTACCCTCAGGTCCTGAGTATAACGTTAGACCTGCCTTGTTATAACTACCATCTACCCTCAGGTCCTGAGTATAACGTTAGACCTGCCTTGTTATAACTACCATCTACCCTCAGGTCCTGAGTATAACGTTAGACCTGCCTTGTTATAACTACCATCTACCCTCAGGTCCTGAGTATAACGTTAGACCTGCCTTGTTATAACTACCATCTACCCTCAGGTCCTGAGTATAACGTTAGACCTGCCTTGTTATAACTACCATCTACCCTCAGGTCCTGAGTATAACGTTAGACCTGCCTTGTTATAACTACCATCTACCCTCAGGTCCTGAGTATAACGTTAGACCTGCCTTGTTATAACTACCATCTACCCTCAGGTCCTGAGTATAACGTTAGACCTGCCTTGTTATAACTACCATCTACCCTCAGGTCCTGAGTATAACGTTAGACCTGCCTTGTTATGACTACCATCTACCCTCAGGTCCTGAGTATAACGTTAGACCTGCCTTGTTATGACTACCATCTACCCTCAGGTCCTGAGTATAACGTTAGACCTACCTTGTTATGACTACCATCTACCCTCAGGTCCTGAGTCTAACGTTAGACCTGCCTTGTTATGACTACCATCTACCCTCAGGTCCTGAGTCTAACGTTAGACCTGCCTTGTTATGACTACCATCTACCCTCAGGTCCTGAGTCTAACGTTAGACCTGCCTTGTTATGACTACCATCTACCCTCAGGTCCTGAGTCTAACGTTAGACCTGCCTTGTTATGACTACCATCTACCCTCAGGTCCTGAGTCTAACGTTAGACCTGCCTTGTTATGACTACCATCTACCCTCAGGTCCTGAGTCTAACGTTAGACCTGCCTTGTTATGACTACCATCTACCCTCAGGTCCTGAGTCTAACGTTAGACCTGCCTTGTTATAACTACCATCTACCCTCAGGTCCTGAGTATAACGTTAGACCTGCCTTGTTATAACTACCATCTACCCTCAGGTCCTGAGTATAACGTTAGACCTGCCTTGTTATAACTACCATCTACCCTCAGGTCCTGAGTATAACGTTAGACCTGCCTTGTTATAACTACCATCTACCCTCAGGTCCTGAGTATAACGTTAGACCTGCCTTGTTATAACTACCATCTACCCTCAGGTCCTGAGTATAACGTTAGACCTGCCTTGTTATAACTACCATCTACCCTCAGGTCCTGAGTATAACGTTAGACCTGCCTTGTTATAACTACCATCTACCCTCAGGTCCTGAGTATAACGTTAGACCTGCCTTGTTATAACTACCATCTACCCTCAGGTCCTGAGTATAACGTTAGACCTGCCTTGTTATAACTACCATCTACCCTCAGGTCCTGAGTATAACGTTAGACCTGCCTTGTTATAACTACCATCTACCCTCAGGTCCTGAGTATAACGTTAGACCTGCCTTGTTATAACTACCATCTACCCTCAGGTCCTGAGTATAACGTTAGACCTGCCTTGTTATAACTACCATCTACCCTCAGGTCCTGAGTATAACGTTAGACCTGCCTTGTTATAACTACCATCTACCCTCAGGTCCTGAGTATAACGTTAGACCTGCCTTGTTATAACTACCATCTACCCTCAGGTCCTGAGTATAACGTTAGACCTGCCTTGTTATAACTACCATCTACCCTCAGGTCCTGAGTATAACGTTAGACCTGCCTTGTTATAACTACCATCTACCCTCAGGTCCTGAGTATAACGTTAGACCTGCCTTGTTATAACTACCATCTACCCTCAGGTCCTGAGTATAACGTTAGACCTGCCTTGTTATAACCCATCTACCCTCAGGTCCTGAGTATAACGTTAGACCTGCCTTGTTATAACCATCTACCCTCAGGTCCTGAGTATAACGTTAGACCTGCCTTGTTATAACTACATCTACCCTCAGGTCCTGAGTATAACGTTAGACCTGCCTTGTTATAACTACATCTACCCTCAGGTCCTGAGTATAACGTTAGACCTGCCTTGTTATAACCATCTACCCTCAGGTCCTGAGTATAACGTTAGACCTGCCTTGTTATAACCATCTACCCTCAGGTCCTGAGTATAACGTTAGACCTGCCTTGTTATAACCATCTACCCTCAGGTCCTGAGTATAACGTTAGACCTGCCTTGTTATAACCATCTACCCTCAGGTCCTGAGTATAACGTTAGACCTGCCTTGTTATAACCATCTACCCTCAGGTCCTGAGTATAACGTTAGACCTGCCTTGTTATAACCATCTACCCTCAGGTCCTGAGTATAACGTTAGACCTGCCTTGTTATAACCATCTACCCTCAGGTCCTGAGTATAACGTTAGACCTGCCTTGTTATAACCATCTACCCTCAGGTCCTGAGTATAACGTTAGACCTGCCTTGTTATAACCATCTACCCTCAGGTCCTGAGTATAACGTTAGACCTGCCTTGTTATAACCATCTACCCTCAGGTCCTGAGTATAACGTTAGACCTGCCTTGTTATAACCATCTACCCTCAGGTCCTGAGTATAACGTTAGACCTGCCTTGTTATAACCATCTACCCTCAGGTCCTGAGTATAACGTTAGACCTGCCTTGTTATAACCATCTACCCTCAGGTCCTGAGTATAACGTTAGACCTGCCTTGTTATAACCATCTACCCTCAGGTCCTGAGTATAACGTTAGACCTGCCTTGTTATAACCATCTACCCTCAGGTCCTGAGTATAACGTTAGACCTGCCTTGTTATAACCATCTACCCTCAGGTCCTGAGTATAACGTTAGACCTGCCTTGTTATAACCATCTACCCTCAGGTCCTGAGTATAACGTTAGACCTGCCTTGTTATAACCATCTACCCTCAGGTCCTGAGTATAACGTTAGACCTGCCTTGTTATAACCATCTACCCTCAGGTCCTGAGTATAACGTTAGACCTGCCTTGTTATAACCATCTACCCTCAGGTCCTGAGTATAACGTTAGACCTGCCTTGTTATAACCATCTACCCTCAGGTCCTGAGTATAACGTTAGACCTGCCTTGTTATAACCATCTACCCTCAGGTCCTGAGTATAACGTTAGACCTGCCTTGTTATAACCATCTACCCTCAGGTCCTGAGTATAACGTTAGACCTGCCTTGTTATAACCATCTACCCTCAGGTCCTGAGTATAACGTTAGACCTGCCTTGTTATAACCATCTACCCTCAGGTCCTGAGTATAACGTTAGACCTGCCTTGTTATAACCATCTACCCTCAGGTCCTGAGTATAACGTTAGACCTGCCTTGTTATAACCATCTACCCTCAGGTCCTGAGTATAACGTTAGACCTGCCTTGTTATAACCATCTACCCTCAGGTCCTGAGTATAACGTTAGACCTGCCTTGTTATAACCATCTACCCTCAGGTCCTGAGTATAACGTTAGACCTGCCTTGTTATAACTACCATCTACCCTCAGGTCCTGAGTATAACGTTAGACCTGCCTTGTTATAACTACCATCTACCCTCAGGTCCTGAGTATAACGTTAGACCTGCCTTGTTATAACCATCTACCCTCAGGTCCTGAGTATAACGTTAGACCTGCCTTGTTATACTACCATCTACCCTCAGGTCCTGAGTATAACGTTAGACCTGCCTTGTTATAACCATCTACCCTCAGGTCCTGAGTATAACGTTAGACCTGCCTTGTTATAACTACCATCTACCCTCAGGTCCTGAGTATAACGTTAGACCTGCCTTGTTATAACTACCATCTACCCTCAGGTCCTGAGTATAACGTTAGACCTGCCTTGTTATAACTACCATCTACCCTCAGGTCCTGAGTATAACGTTAGACCTGCCTTGTTATAACTACCATCTACCCTCAGGTCCTGAGTATAACGTTAGACCTGCCTTGTTATAACTACCATCTACCCTCAGGTCCTGAGTATAACGTTAGACCTGCCTTGTTATAACTACCATCTACCCTCAGGTCCTGAGTATAACGTTAGACCTGCCTTGTTATAACTACCATCTACCCTCAGGTCCTGAGTATAACGTTAGACCTGCCTTGTTATAACTACCATCTACCCTCAGGTCCTGAGTATAACGTTAGACCTGCCTTGTTATAACTACCATCTACCCTCAGGTCCTGAGTATAACGTTAGACCTGCCTTGTTATAACTACCATCTACCCTCAGGTCCTGAGTATAACGTTAGACCTGCCTTGTTATAACTACCATCTACCCTCAGGTCCTGAGTATAACGTTAGACCTGCCTTGTTATAACTACCATCTACCCTCAGGTCCTGAGTATAACGTTAGACCTGCCTTGTTATAACTACCATCTACCCTCAGGTCCTGAGTATAACGTTAGACCTGCCTTGTTATAACTACCATCTACCCTCAGGTCCTGAGTATAACGTTAGACCTGCCTTGTTATAACTACCATCTACCCTCAGGTCCTGAGTATAACGTTAGACCTGCCTTGTTATAACTACCATCTACCCTCAGGTCCTGAGTATAACGTTAGACCTGCCTTGTTATAACTACCATCTACCCTCAGGTCCTGAGTATAACGTTAGACCTGCCTTGTTATAACTACCATCTACCCTCAGGTCCTGAGTATAACGTTAGACCTGCCTTGTTATAACTACCATCTACCCTCAGGTCCTGAGTATAACGTTAGACCTGCCTTGTTATAACTACCATCTACCCTCAGGTCCTGAGTATAACGTTAGACCTGCCTTGTTATAACTACCATCTACCCTCAGGTCCTGAGTATAACGTTAGACCTGCCTTGTTATAACTACCATCTACCCTCAGGTCCTGAGTATAACGTTAGACCTGCCTTGTTATAACCATCTACCCTCAGGTCCTGAGTATAACGTTAGACCTGCCTTGTTATAACTACCATCTACCCTCAGGTCCTGAGTATAACGTTAGACCTGCCTTGTTATAACTACCATCTACCCTCAGGTCCTGAGTATAACGTTAGACCTGCCTTGTTATAACTACCATCTACCCTCAGGTCCTGAGTATAACGTTAGACCTGCCTTGTTATAACTACCATCTACCCTCAGGTCCTGAGTATAACGTTAGACCTGCCTTGTTATAACTACCATCTACCCTCAGGTCCTGAGTATAACGTTAGACCTGCCTTGTTATAACTACCATCTACCCTCAGGTCCTGAGTATAACGTTAGACCTGCCTTGTTATAACTACCATCTACCCTCAGGTCCTGAGTATAACGTTAGACCTGCCTTGTTATAACTACCATCTACCCTCAGGTCCTGAGTATAACGTTAGACCTGCCTTGTTATAACTACCATCTACCCTCAGGTCCTGAGTATAACGTTAGACCTGCCTTGTTATAACTACCATCTACCCTCAGGTCCTGAGTATAACGTTAGACCTGCCTTGTTATAACTACCATCTACCCTCAGGTCCTGAGTATAACGTTAGACCTGCCTTGTTATAACTACCATCTACCCTCAGGTCCTGAGTATAACGTTAGACCTGCCTTGTTATGACTACCATCTACCCTCAGGTCCTGAGTATAACGTTAGACCTGCCTTGTTATGACTACCATCTACCCTCAGGTCCTGAGTATAACGTTAGACCTGCCTTGTTATGACTACCATCTACCCTCAGGTCCTGAGTATAACGTTAGACCTGCCTTGTTATGACTACCATCTACCCTCAGGTCCTGAGTATAACGTTAGACCTGCCTTGTTATGACTACCATCTACCCTCAGGTCCTGAGTATAACGTTAGACCTGCCTTGTTATAACTACCATCTACCCTCAGGTCCTGAGTATAACGTTAGACCTGCCTTGTTATAACTACCATCTACCCTCAGGTCCTGAGTATAACGTTAGACCTGCCTTGTTATAACTACCATCTACCCTCAGGTCCTGAGTATAACGTTAGACCTGCCTTGTTATAACTACCATCTACCCTCAGGTCCTGAGTATAACGTTAGACCTGCCTTGTTATAACTACCATCTACCCTCAGGTCCTGAGTATAACGTTAGACCTGCCTTGTTATAACTACCATCTACCCTCAGGTCCTGAGTATAACGTTAGACCTGCCTTGTTATAACTACCATCTACCCTCAGGTCCTGAGTATAACGTTAGACCTGCCTTGTTATAACTACCATCTACCCTCAGGTCCTGAGTATAACGTTAGACCTGCCTTGTTATAACTACCATCTACCCTCAGGTCCTGAGTATAACGTTAGACCTGCCTTGTTATAACTACCATCTACCCTCAGGTCCTGAGTATAACGTTAGACCTGCCTTGTTATAACTACCATCTACCCTCAGGTCCTGAGTATAACGTTAGACCTGCCTTGTTATAACTACCATCTACCCTCAGGTCCTGAGTATAACGTTAGACCTGCCTTGTTATAACTACCATCTACCCTCAGGTCCTGAGTATAACGTTAGACCTGCCTTGTTATAACTACCATCTACCCTCAGGTCCTGAGTATAACGTTAGACCTGCCTTGTTATAACTACCATCTACCCTCAGGTCCTGAGTATAACGTTAGACCTGCCTTGTTATAACTACCATCTACCCTCAGGTCCTGAGTATAACGTTAGACCTGCCTTGTTATAACTACCATCTACCCTCAGGTCCTGAGTATAACGTTAGACCTGCCTTGTTATAACTACCATCTACCCTCAGGTCCTGAGTATAACGTTAGACCTGCCTTGTTATAACTACCATCTACCCTCAGGTCCTGAGTATAACGTTAGACCTGCCTTGTTATAACTACCATCTACCCTCAGGTCCTGAGTATAACGTTAGACCTGCCTTGTTATAACTACCATCTACCCTCAGGTCCTGAGTATAACGTTAGACCTGCCTTGTTATAACTACCATCTACCCTCAGGTCCTGAGTATAACGTTAGACCTGCCTTGTTATAACTACCATCTACCCTCAGGTCCTGAGTATAACGTTAGACCTGCCTTGTTATAACTACCATCTACCCTCAGGTCCTGAGTATAACGTTAGACCTGCCTTGTTATAACTACCATCTACCCTCAGGTCCTGAGTATAACGTTAGACCTGCCTTGTTATAACTACCATCTACCCTCAGGTCCTGAGTATAACGTTAGACCTGCCTTGTTATAACTACCATCTACCCTCAGGTCCTGAGTATAACGTTAGACCTGCCTTGTTATAACTACCATCTACCCTCAGGTCCTGAGTATAACGTTAGACCTGCCTTGTTATAACTACCATCTACCCTCAGGTCCTGAGTATAACGTTAGACCTGCCTTGTTATAACTACCATCTACCCTCAGGTCCTGAGTATAACGTTAGACCTGCCTTGTTATAACTACCATCTACCCTCAGGTCCTGAGTATAACGTTAGACCTGCCTTGTTATAACTACCATCTACCCTCAGGTCCTGAGTATAACGTTAGACCTGCCTTGTTATAACTACCATCTACCCTCAGGTCCTGAGTATAACGTTAGACCTGCCTTGTTATAACTACCATCTACCCTCAGGTCCTGAGTATAACGTTAGACCTGCCTTGTTATAACTACCATCTACCCTCAGGTCCTGAGTATAACGTTAGACCTGCCTTGTTATAACTACCATCTACCCTCAGGTCCTGAGTATAACGTTAGACCTGCCTTGTTATAACTACCATCTACCCTCAGGTCCTGAGTATAACGTTAGACCTGCCTTGTTATAACTACCATCTACCCTCAGGTCCTGAGTATAACGTTAGACCTGCCTTGTTATAACTACCATCTACCCTCAGGTCCTGAGTATAACGTTAGACCTGCCTTGTTATAACTACCATCTACCCTCAGGTCCTGAGTATAACGTTAGACCTGCCTTGTTATAACTACCATCTACCCTCAGGTCCTGAGTATAACGTTAGACCTGCCTTGTTATAACTACCATCTACCCTCAGGTCCTGAGTATAACGTTAGACCTGCCTTGTTATAACTACCATCTACCCTCAGGTCCTGAGTATAACGTTAGACCTGCCTTGTTATAACTACCATCTACCCTCAGGTCCTGAGTATAACGTTAGACCTGCCTTGTTATAACTACCATCTACCCTCAGGTCCTGAGTATAACGTTAGACCTGCCTTGTTATAACTACCATCTACCCTCAGGTCCTGAGTATAACGTTAGACCTGCCTTGTTATAACTACCATCTACCCTCAGGTCCTGAGTATAACGTTAGACCTGCCTTGTTATAACTACCATCTACCCTCAGGTCCTGAGTATAACGTTAGACCTGCCTTGTTATAACTACCATCTACCCTCAGGTCCTGAGTATAACGTTAGACCTGCCTTGTTATAACTACCATCTACCCTCAGGTCCTGAGTATAACGTTAGACCTGCCTTGTTATAACTACCATCTACCCTCAGGTCCTGAGTATAACGTTAGACCTGCCTTGTTATAACTACCATCTACCCTCAGGTCCTGAGTATAACGTTAGACCTGCCTTGTTATAACTACCATCTACCCTCAGGTCCTGAGTATAACGTTAGACCTGCCTTGTTATAACTACCATCTACCCTCAGGTCCTGAGTATAACGTTAGACCTGCCTTGTTATAACTACCATCTACCCTCAGGTCCTGAGTATAACGTTAGACCTGCCTTGTTATAACTACCATCTACCCTCAGGTCCTGAGTATAACGTTAGACCTGCCTTGTTATAACTACCATCTACCCTCAGGTCCTGAGTATAACGTTAGACCTGCCTTGTTATAACTACCATCTACCCTCAGGTCCTGAGTATAACGTTAGACCTGCCTTGTTATAACTACCATCTACCCTCAGGTCCTGAGTATAACGTTAGACCTGCCTTGTTATAACTACCATCTACCCTCAGGTCCTGAGTATAACGTTAGACCTGCCTTGTTATAACTACCATCTACCCTCAGGTCCTGAGTATAACGTTAGACCTGCCTTGTTATAACTACCATCTACCCTCAGGTCCTGAGTATAACGTTAGACCTGCCTTGTTATAACTACCATCTACCCTCAGGTCCTGAGTATAACGTTAGACCTGTCTTGTTATAACTACCATCTACCCTCAGGTCCTGAGTATAACGTTAGACCTGCCTTGTTATAACTACCATCTACCCTCAGGTCCTGAGTATAACGTTAGACCTGCCTTGTTATAACTACCATCTACCCTCAGGTCCTGAGTATAACGTTAGACCTGCCTTGTTATAACTACCATCTCCTCACTGCTATAATAGTTTACGTTGTAAGGAGAACACGTCGAGTGTCCCCAGTTAGGGTCGTTGATAAATTAGACACATGTGCAACTCTTGGGTATCTTTATTGAGGAAACGTTTCGCCACACAGTTGCTTCATCAGTCCATACATAGGAGAAACTTGAAGAACAGGAGGAGAATGAGGTAATCAGTCCCTCAACCTTGAGTCGATGTGTTCAGTCCATCAACTTTGAATAGAATAGAGGTTGAGGGACTGATTACCTCATTCTCCTCCTGTTCTTCAAGTTTCTCCTTTGTATGGACTGATGAAGCCCCTGTGTGGCGAAACGTTTCCTTAAAGATACCCAAGAGTTGCATATATGTCTAATTTATTAACATGTCGGTTCTGTGAGCCATTCATCTACAAAGTTAAGTTCGTTGTTGTGTTTCTAACTTCCTTAACTGACGCTGTTCTGCAGATTCTGTTCTGCAGACGCTGTTCTGCAGACTCTGTTCTGCAGACTCTGTTCTGCAGACGCTGTTCTGCAGACGCTGTTCTGCAGACTCTGTTCTGCAGACGCTCTTCTGCAGACGCTGTTCTGCAGACTCTGTTCTGCAGACGCTGTTCTGCAGAGGCTGTTCTGCAGACGCTGTTCTGCAGACTCTGTTCTGCAGACTCTGTTCTGCAGACTCTGTTCTGCAGACTCTGTTCTGCAGACGCTGTTCTGCAGACACTGTTCTGCAGACACTGTTCTGCAGACACTGTTCTGCAGACGCTGTTCTGCAGACGCTGTTCTGCAGACGCTGTTCTGCAGACGCTGTTCTGCAGACGCTGTTCTGCAGACACTGTTCTGCAGACACTGTTCTGCAGACGCTGTTCTGCAGACGCTGTTCTGCAGACGCTGTTCTGCAGACGCTGTTCTGCAGACGCTGTTCTGCAGACTCTGTTCTGCAGACGCTGTTCTGCAGACGCTGTTCTGCAGACGCTGTTCTGCAGACGCTGTTCTGCAGACGCTGTTCTGCAGACGCTGTTCTGCAGACGCTGTTCTGCTCACAGCTGCTGTATGTATTTTGCTGTTTGATGAACTGTTAGCTTTACTGTTCAAGTAAGCTGTGCTTATCGCCTCTCTGTTGGTCACAAGTCAACTTGTGTAGTTTCATCAGTCAAGGGTCAACAGGAAAGGTGGTGGAGTAGCGATGTATGTCAGAGACAATTTAAATTGTTGTGTTAGACAAGATATTAAATTAGAAGCGTCAGCCACTGAATCTGTTTGGTTACAGCTTCTCGAGGGCCGAGAAAAACTAATTTTGGGTGTGATTTACAGGGCCCCAAATCTTGATAGGGAGTGCAGTAAACTTCTATGGGACGAAATTCGTAAGGCATCTACATACGAAAATGTTGTGCTAATGGGAGATTTCAACTATAGACAGATTGACTGGAGCAATTTGACAGGAAATTTAGAGTCAGGTGACTTTCTTGATACGATCCAGGATTGTTTTTTAAAACAGTTTGTGACAGAGCCAACTAGGGGAAATAACCTCCTTGACTTGGTTCTTGCCAGTAGGGAAACACTAATTAATAATCTTGAGGTTAATGATGAGCTTGGGGAAAGTGATCACAAATCACTCAGTTTTAATATATCATGGAATTCCCCTAATAATGGCAATCAAGTCTCCGTCCCTGACTTTCGCTTGGCTGATTTCATAGGACTGAAAAATTACTTAGGTGGGCTGAACTGGAATGACCTGACTAAGGGTCAGGTAGGTGGTGATGGTTGCCGATATGATGCTTTCCAGGGCATAGTTCTAGCTGCTCAGTCAAATTATGTTCCAAATAGGGAAATCAGATCAAACAAAAATGATCCCAAATGGATGAACAATAGATTAAAATATCTGATTGGTCAAAAGAGAGGCATATATAGGCAAATCAAAAGAGGAGAGGGGCAATTGAGAAATCGATATATTCAGTTAAAGAGAGAAATAAAAAAGGGAATTAGAAAAGCAAAAAGAGATTATGAGGTTAAAGTTGCAAGAGAATCGAAGACTAACCCAAAAGGATTCTTTCAGGTATACAGAAGTAAGATCAGGGACAAGATAGGCCCACTCAAAAGTTCCTCGGGTCAGCTCACTGACAGTGATAAGGAAATGTGTAGAATTTTTAACACATACTTCCTCTCAGTTTTTACACAGGAGGATACCAGCGATATTCCAGTAATGATAAATTATGTAGAACAGGACGATAATAAACTGTGCACTATTAGGGTCACAAGTGACATGGTCCTTAGGCAAATAGATAAATTAAAACCTAACAAATCCCCAGGCCCTGATGAACTGTATGCAAGGGTTCTAAAGGAATGTAAAGAGGAGCTTAGCACACCTTTGGCTAATCTTTTCAACATATCACTACAAACTGGCATGGTGCCAGATAAGTGGAAAATGGCAAATGTGATACCTATTTTCAAAACAGGTGACAGGTCCTTAGCTTCGAACTATAGACCAATAAGCCTAACCTCCATAGTGGGAAAATTTATGGAATCAATAATTGCCGAGGCAGTTCGTAGCCACCTTGAAAAGCATAAATTAATCAACGAATCTCAGCATGGTTTTACAAAGGGGCGTTCCTGCCTTACGAATTTATTAACTTTTTTCACTAAGGTATTTGAGGAGGTAGATCATGGTAATGAATATGATATTGTGTATATGGACTTCAGTAAGGCTTTTGACAGGGTCCCACATCAGAGACTATTGAGGAAAATTAAAGCACATGGAATAGGAGGAGAAATTTTTTCCTGGATAGAGGCATGGTTGACAAATAGGCAGCAGAGAGTTTGCATAAATGGGGAGAAATCAGAGTGGGGAAGTGTCACGAGCGGTGTTCCACAGGGGTCAGTGTTGGGCCCCCTGCTGTTCACAATCTACATAAACGACATAGATGAGGGCATAAAGAGCGACATCGGCAAGTTTGCCGATGACACCAAAATAGGCCGTCGAATTCATTCTGACGAGGACATTCGAGCACTCCAGGAAGATTTGAATAGACTGATGCAGTGGTCGGAGAAGTGGCAGATGCAGTTTAATATAGACAAATGCAAAGTTCTAAATGTTGGACAGGACAATAACCATGCCACATATAAATTAAATAATGTAGATCTTAATATTACGGATTGCGAAAAAGATTTAGGAGTTCTGGTTAGCAGTAATCTGAAACCAAGACAACAGTGCATAAGTGTTCGCAATAAAGCTAATAGAATCCTTGGCTTCATATCAAGAAGCATAAATAATAGGAGTCCTCAGGTTGTTCTTCAACTCTATACATCCTTGGTTAGGCCTCATTTAGATTATGCTGCACAGTTTTGGTCACCTTATTACAGAATGGATATAAATTCTCTGGAAAATGTACAAAGGAGGATGACAAAGTTGATCCCATGTATCAGAAACCTTCCCTATGAGGATAGACTAAGGGCCCTGAATCTGCACTCTCTAGAAAGACGTAGAATTAGGGGGGATATGATTGAGGTGTATAAATGGAAGACAGGAATAAATAAAGGGGATGTAAATAGTGTGCTAAAAATATCTAGCCTAGACAGGACTCGCAGCAATGGTTTTAAATTGGAAAAATTCAGATTCAGGAAGGATATAGGAAAGTACTGGTTTGGTAATAGAGTTGTGGATGAGTGGAACAAACTCCCAAGTACCGTTATAGAGGCCAGAACGTTGTGTAGCTTTAAAAATAGGTTGGATAAATACATGAGTGGATGTGGGTGGGTGTGAGTTAGACCTGATAGCTTGTGCTACCAAGTCGGTTGCCGTGTTCCTCCCTTAAGTCAATGTGACCTGACCTGACTAGGTTGGGTGCATTGGCTTAAGCCGGTAGGAGACTTGGACCTGCCTCGCATGGGCCAGTAGGCCTTCTGCAGTGTTCCTTCGTTCTTATGTTCTTATGTTCTTATGTTCTTAAGTTGTAAGTTGTGCAAGAAAGGTATAAAATACCGACAATATGAAAGTTAAGACACATGTGCAACATCTGGATATCTTTATTGTAGACGTTTCGCCCTCCAGTGGCTTTATCAATACAAATTCTAGGACATAATAGGAAGACAGTAGAACTATATACAAAAGAAGGAAGGACCTACTTCCACTGGGGAATCCCGCCTACCAGTGACTGCCCTCGTCTGCTGCCCGTCCCTTCCACTGACGCCTATATAAACGTCAGTCTTCTTGCCTTTGCTCCAGATTCTCCTCCACCACGATGCTGTGAACACTAACTCCAAGGCCGAGGGACTGATTACCTCATCTTTTGTATATAGTTCTACTGTCTTCCTATTATGTCCTAGAATCTGTATTGATAAAGCCACTGGATGGCGAAACGTCTACTACAATAAAGATATCCAGATGTTGCACATGTGTCTCAACTTTCAAGTTGTAAGTTGTCAAGTCTTGGTCAGCAAGACTTGGTAACTTAGGAGGCTTATTCTTGTACTTTAAAATACTTTATAATATACTATTGTACACTACATTAAGTGCTATAAGTGCAGTTGGCGGCTTTGAGGGGACTTGAGCTAGAGCTCGTCACTGCCATGCTAGCTGGAGATTCGTCTGTAAAAACTTGCATTTGTGGTCACAGTGGTGGCCTATGCTAACCTTCCTATGGTGTAGAAATATACCTAGTTGGACGAATCTTATTGTGGCTAGCTGGTCCAGTGGCTAACGCGACGGTCTGGAGTTTTGAGACTATGACCGCGGGTTCTATCCCCGCCCGTGGTATGGTTTATTCAGCCAGTTGAAATGCAGTTCACTGACCCCCAGAGCGCTAAGAGGAGCCCAATATGGTACACGATAACTGGCCAGGAATTCTTAGTAAGGAACTGTAACAAAACCAGGAACTGGAGGTCAATATATTGACCTTCTAGTGTTTTCTGGTAGATGTTAAGGTTAATAGATGTCGCATTTATAACAATTACCTTTTTCTGAGATGTATTATCATTCTTTATCATTGTATTACCAGCTTTATAAGTTGCGGGTTCCATGCTGGTGCTGTATACTCGAAGATGAGTCTTACATATGTTGTGTAAAGAACCATGAACGAAGCAGGGGTGTCACTAGCACGTTAAGAGACCATACAATAAGTGTCAGGGGCCCGAGACTGTTCAACTGCCTCCCAGCACACATAAGGGGGATTACCAACAGACCCCTGGCAGTCTTCAAGCTGGCACTGGACAAGCACCTAAAGTCGGTTCCTGACCAGCCGGGCTGTGGCTCGTACGTTGGATTGCGTGCAGCCAGCAGCAACAGCCTGGTTGATCAGGCTCTGATCCACCAGGAGGCCTGGTCACAGACCGGGCCGCGGGGGCGTTGACCCCCGGAACTCTCTCCAGGTAAACTGTTGAGATTTCTGAAGGCTAATCTTAGATTTACCAGATGATCATTAGTTGAAATTATTAGGCTTATGCTAGACCTCTAGGTCTATCCCCTTAAATGAGGTCAACAGCCTCTGAATTTTTTTTCCTAAAAGTTCAAACTCTATATCTCTCCGATTTACATCTTTCACTAACTACTTTTTGGCTATAACTGTAGCCTCGTCAGTTTACCTCGTAACTGTGTTTTCCTACATATAGAACATATAAATAATACAATAATTACGTATTAGTATGTGATGCTATTTGGACCCTTCGAGAAATTTCAAATGAGGGGGGGGGGGGAGAACAGCCGGGGGAGTGATGCCGCAGAAGGAGACGCCATATTGAATTTAATGTGTGAACACTGGTCTGAACTCTGCAATGTAATCAGGTGTTCTCAAAGGTCAACTGGTGTATACCGGCTTCAATCTGTAATTTGGAAATTGCTGGCACGTTCCCACTGAAGAACTGGGATAAAGAGCGTGGAAAACCCCTCACACTTCGGCATCAAGGACGGAAAAATAGAGGACTCTAATCCTTCCCAGCAACACACCTTATGTAAGGGACGCTTACCCATAATGGAGAGTAGTTTTTGCTATATTTATCGTCAAACCTAGCTGTAGAGGGAGTGTTAGGGTTTGATTCCCAAAAATAATTATGATCCAGTAATCAAATGGTAAGTGGAAATACGAATTTACTTTCTAGTAACACTACTGTAATTTATGTCCAATAATTATATTCTGTATAACCATCAAGCCTAATTATATGCAGTCCACATTATTTTATAATTTATCATTTTTGGTATTGGTATGTTTAATATTGAAATTAATGTCAGGTCTAGCTTTTTGTGAGAGTGATGAAGTGGTCATCGAAGGAGTTACAGTCCTGCGACTTACTGTCGCTTAAGTCCCACTTATCTCACGCAAATTATTTGCACGTGATAATTCAGGTAATACCCTGTGAGCCTCATGCAGGAAATTTGCTCACAATAATGAGGCCTGGTCACGGACCGGGCCGCGGGGGCGTTGACCCCCGGAACCCTCTTCAGGTACACATAATTCACAAAAGTAACTAACCTCTTTCTATCTTCTTGTGTTCATTTTGTTCTCAATAGTTCCACGTCATCAGCAATGAACTCGAATTGATCTCTGGGAGATCAAATATATTTACTAAGAAAATCAAGAGTCTCAGTACTGATCCTTGGGGGACCCCACTAGTTACTGTCATCCATCCCGATGTTTTGGCTATTACCGTCACACGCTCTTTTCCGTTTGTTAGGCACCTCAATGATGCACTGTAGCTATTGTTTTTAACATAATCCTGCTCTTTCATTTGTGTTTCAGTTTCAGGTGTGTTGACTCAAGAAATCGTAATGACACGATTGCAAACAAACCATACCCCCGACCGGGACTGAACCCGCGGTCATAGAGTCTAACGCGACGGGCTGGAGTTTTGAGACTATGACCGCGGGTTCAATCCCGGCCGGGGGTATGGTTTTTTCAGGTGTGTTGTTGTGTCAAATACTTCCCTACAAACAATACAGTCGAGTCATTCTTTTCTCACTAACTTCCTGTTATTCTCTCAAAGAAATCAATCATATTGGTAATGGCTTGACTTCCCTCCCCTAAATCTGTGGTGGATTTTATCACTAGTCTCTTTCTAAAAACCTTTTCGAGCATTTAACATAGAACACGACATACAGATTTGTGACTGAGTCCACCATAAATACTTATTATACAATTGCTGTTTAAAAAGAACTCTTCCTCCGTAAGCCGTGCGTGTTCTAAGAGGTGACTAAAATGCCGCGAGAAAAAGGCTAGTAACCCCTTCTCCTGTAAACATTACTAAATTTAAAACTTTCGTTTTTCTTTTTAGGTCACCCTGACTTGGTGGGATACAGCCAGTTCGTTGAAAAAAAATATTTGGAGTTTTCCAACTGTCCTTATTTACCATGCGTCTGTAAAGTAAAAGGACACAAGTGCAACTAATGTGACATTTTATTGTGGCAACGTTTCGCTCTCCAGGAGCTTTGTCAAGCCGATAGCCTGCGTCTGTTGGTTTATATATTGTCATAATAAGCTCACCCACTCCAGTTCCTTCAGCTCATCTGGCAATACATTACCAAGTTCCATAAATCTGTGAATCAAGTTCTTCCAGGAGTTTCCCTACTACCTCCTTCGATGTTCAGGCGATGTTCAGCTTGGTCTGGTCTGAACAATTGGACACATATTCAACATCAGAGTATCTTGATTTGTAGACGTTTCGCCCTCCAGTGACTTTATAAATACAAGAACACAATGGGAAGACTTAGAACTATATACAAAGAATGAGGTAATCGGTCCCTCAGGTTATTCACTCTTTATATTATTTATTTATGTAATTTGAACATGATACAGAGAAGTACAAGGAATACAGTTTGTACAGAGCAACATGCCAAAGTCCCTTGTATGCAGAGCATTATGGGTAGCTTAACATTAACTTAAGATTAACTTAGCAATGATATATTCAGTGGTACAAAAAATATTGTAAACAGATAACAATTTAGTACAAATGAGTATTACAAAGACAGGTTATATGGTCATTACTGTGTTGCTGTGTAATCAGTAGGATGGAGTATTCTGTTAGGTAATGAAGTTGTTAGGTAAGACACATATGCAACAGTTAGGTATCTTTATTTCGAAACGTTTCGCCTACACAGTAGGCTTCTTCAGTCGAGTACAGAAAAGTTGATAGAAGCAGAAGAGACTTGAAGACGATGTAATCAGTCCATCACCCTTAAAGTTTTGAGGTGGTCAGTCCCTCAGTCTGGAGAAGAGCATTGTTCCAAAGTTTGAAACAATATGGAGTTGAAGTGACAGGATCGAACCTTATATAGCGCCAGGAGGTGAGACAGGTCACTAGAACGTAGATGTTGGGATGTCAGGTCCTTCTCAAATCCAGCCGCTCTCACTAGTAGAGGTAATGAAGTTAAATAGTAACAAAGTTTGATTGGGTCACAAGTTGACATTTATGAGATACAATAATGAGATACATATATGAGATACAATTTATGAGATACAATTATTCAGTATTGATTTAGTTGTGGGTGAGTAAGTGATTTTTGAGAAGAGACTTGAATTTGATAAATTAGACACATGTGCAACTCTTGGGTATCTTTATTGAGGAAACGTTTCGCCACACAGTGACTTCATCAGTCCATACAAAGGAGAATCTTGAATCTTCAAGTTTCTCCTACGTATGGACTGATGAAGCCACTGTGTGGCGAAACGTTTCCTCAATAAAGATACCCAAGAGTTGCACATGTGTCTAATTTATCAACATGTCGGTTCTCTGAACCATTCATCTACAAAGACTTGAATTTATAAACAGTGTTTCTTTTATATTCACAGGTAATGAATGTTCTTGTACTGTACTGATGAAGCCACAGGATAGAGATACCCAGATGTTGCACGTGTATCTAACTCTTCATCTTGTCGGTGTTGTACACCATACACGTACAGTACGTCTGCTCTGTCCCAAGCATCTTAAGATGGCGACCACAACGCTCAACTTTACCTTAGCGTGGTACGTGTCTTCACGTTTTCCAGAGGCTTCCCTGGAACGTGTCTTCACGTTTTCCAGAGGCTTCCCTGGAGCGTGTCTTCACGTTTTCCAGAGGCTTCCCTGGAACGTGTCTTCACGTTTTCCAGAGGATTCCCTGGAACGTGTCTTCACGTTTTCCAGAGGCTTCCCTGGAACGTGTCTTTACGTTTTCCAGAGGCTTCCCTGGAACGTGTCTTCACGTTTTCCAGAGGCTTCCCTGGAACGTGTCTTCACGTTTTCCAGAGGCTTTCCTGGAACGTGTCTTTACGTTTTCCAGAGGCTTCCCTGGAACGTGTCTTCACGTTTTCCAGAGGCTTCCCTGGAACGTGTCTTCACGTTTTCCAGAGGCTTCCCTGGAACGTGTCTTCACGTTTTCCAGAGGCTTCCCTGGAACGTGTCTTCACGTTTTCCAGAGGTTTCCCTGGAACGTGTCTTCACGTTTTCCAGAGGCTTCCCTGGAGCGTGTCTTCACGTTTTCCAGAGGCTTCCCTGGAACGTGTCTTCACGTTTTCCAGAGGCTTCCCTGGAACGTGTCTTTACGTTTTCCAGAGGCTTCCCTGGAACGTGTCTTCACGTTTTCCAGATGCTTCCCTGGAACGTGTCTTCACGTTTTCCAGAGGCTTCCCTGGAACGTGTCTTCACGTTTTCCAGAGGCTTCCCTGGAACGTGTCTTCACGTTTTCCAGAGGCTTCCCTGGAACGTGTCTTCACGTTTTCCAGAGGCTTCCCTGGAACGTGTCTTCACGTTTTCCAGAGGCTTCCCTGGAACGTGTCTTCACGTTTTCCAGAGGTTTCCCTGGAACGTGTCTTCACGTTTTCCAGAGGCTTCCCTGGAACGTGTCTTTACGTTTTCCAGAGGCTTCCCTGGAACGTGTCTTCACGTTTTCCAGAGGCTTCCCTGGAACGTGTCTTCACGTTTTCCAGAGGCTTCCCTGGAACGTGTCTTTACGTTTTCCAGAGGCTTCCCTGGAACGTGTCTTCACGTTTTCCAGATGCTTCCCTGGAACGTGTCTTCACGTTTTCCAGAGGCTTCCCTGGAACGTGTCTTCACGTTTTCCAGAGGCTTCCCTGGAACGTGTCTTCACGTTTTCCAGAGGCTTCCCTGGAACGTGTCTTCACGTTTTCCAGAGGCTTCCCTGGAACGTGTCTTCACGTTTTCCAGAGGCTTCCCTGGAACGTGTCTTCACGTTTTCCAGAGGTTTCCCTGGAACGTGTCTTCACGTTTTCCAGAGGCTTCCCTGGAACGTGTCTTTACGTTTTCCAGAGGCTTCCCTGGAACGTGTCTTCACGTTTTCCAGAGGCTTCCCTGGAACGTGTCTTCACGTTTTCCAGAGGCTTCCCTGGAACGTGTCTTTACGTTTTCCAGAGGCTTCCCTGGAACGTGTCTTCACGTTTTCCAGAGGCTTCCCTGGAACGTGTCTTCACGTTTTCCAGAGGTTTCCCTGGAACGTGTCTTCACGTTTTCCAGACGCTTCCCTGGAACGTGTCTTCACGTTTTCCAGAGGCTTCCCTGGAACGTGTCTTCGCGTTTTCCAGAGGCTTCCCTGGAACGTGTCTTCGCGTTTTCCAGAGGCTTCCCTGGAACGTGTCTTCGCGTTTTCCAGAGGTTTCCCTGGAACGTGTCTTCGCGTTTTCCAGAGGCTTCCCTGGAACGTGTCTTCACGTTTTCCAGAGGCTTCCCTGGAACGTGTCTTCACGTTTTCCAGATTTTTTTTGGAACGTGTCTTCACGTTTTCCAGAGGCTTCCCTGGAACGTGTCTTCACGTTTTCCAGAGGCTTCCCTGGAACGTGTCTTCACGTTTTCCAGAGGCTTCCCTGGAACGTGTCTTCACGTTTTCCAGAGGCTTCCCTGGAACGTGTCTTTACGTTTTCCAGAGGCTTCCCTGGAACGTGTCTTCACGTTTTCCAGAGGCTTCCCTGGAACGTGTCTTCACGTTTTCCAGAGGCTTCCCTGGAACGTGTCTTCACGTTTTCCAGAGGCTTCCCTGGAACGTGTCTTCACGTTTTCCAGAGGCTTCCCTGGAACGTGTCTTCACGTTTTCCAGAGGCTTCCCTGGAAGAACGTGTCTTCACGTTTTCCAGAGGCTTCCCTGGATGATTGTCACGACAGATTACTATACTGCATCTCTGTCAGTACTACGACTGTCGTATTAGGACTGAAGAAGTCAGTCTTGGCGAAACGTTTCTTAACTAAATGTCCTGGAACTCTCTCCAGGTATACTCCAGGTATACTGTACGTGTCTTTCCACAGCAGTATTAAGTTTGGCACAATTATCCAGTAGTAATTATGTTGTTAGAAGCATCGATAATATGGTAGGTAAACGGACACAAGTTTAATAATGATATATATTCTCCTTCGGCAACGTTTAGCTATCCTGCAAGCGAAACGTTGTCACAATAAAGTCTCATTAGTTACAATAATAATAATAATAATAATAATAATAATAATAATAATAATAATAATAATAATCTTGTATTTCTACAAGTACATGTACGAGGTATACAGACCATAGTTAACATCAATGACATACTATTATATAGAAAGTCACTTGTTATGCTGAGCATTTCCCCGCAAATTAGGTCAGTTTTGTCCCAGGATGCGACCCACACCAGTCCACTAACACCCAGGATGCGACCCACACCAGTACACTAACACCCAGGATGCCACCCACACCAGTCCACTAACACCCAGGATGCCACCCACACCAGTCCACTAACACCCAGGATGCCACCCACACCAGTCCACTAACACCCAGGATGCCACCCACACCAGTCCACTAACACCCAGGATGCCACCCACACCAGTACACTAACACCCAGGATGCCACCCACACCAGTCCACTAACACCCAGGATGCCACCCACACCAGTCCACTAACACCCAGGTACCCATTTACTGATGGGTGAACATAGACAACAGGTGTTAGGAAACACGAACAATGTTTTCACCCTCGCCGGGAGTCGAACCCGGACCCCTCACCGTGTGAAGCGAGAGCTTTTGCCACTAGGCCACGAGCCACCGTGTCCTTTTACCAAATAGCCAGTAGGCCCCTGTATTCCTTAATTTAGATTATGCTGCTCAGTTATGGTCTCCATATTACAGAATGGCCAAAAATGCGCTGGAAAATATATAGAGAAGGATAACGTAGTTGATTCTATGTATCAGAAATCTTTCCTACAAGGACAGACTCAGGGAACTGAATTGTGATCTCTAGAAAGACCTATAATTATGAGAGATGTGACTGAAATGTAGAAATGGAAAACAGGAATGAACAATGGAGATAAAAATAACTTGGTGAAAATATCTAACCGAGACAGGACTTGCAGCAATAGACTCAAACTAGAAAAAGTAGAATCATAAAGGCCAGAGAAAAGCTCTGGTTTGGTAGCAGAGTTGTGGATGAGTGGAACAAACTCCAGAGTACCGTCACAGATGCCAGAACTTTGGGTAGCTTTAAAAATAAGTTAGATAAGTGCATCATTGGGTATGAGATGAACCTGTCTTAAAGAATTAAACACTTTTGCAACATTGGTCATCTTCTCTGAGGAAATGGTTCGTCGATAAATGGCTTCCTTAGTCCGATACAGATGAGGAGTTTACCAGGGCTGGTGAGTCTACCTCAGTGCTCCTGCTGTCTTAGGGATACTAACAATGATAGATGATTCTATCATTTTTCTTCTACTGTAGCAGTTTGATTTGCGTTTAATGTCATTACTCGTATGCTGATAGACGGCTGAATTCTGTTGTCCATAATGAATTGCCCGTTTGTGTTCGACCCTAATTAAACCTCAGCTTCAAAGAACTCGGCCTGGAGAAGTTCAGTTCCATAGTTAGGAACTATCTGAAGATCAAGCGACAGTGCGGAGACTTAAGTACTGTCGGAAGGAGAGGTGCAGAGTAGTAGTAGTAGTGGCTACATTCTCACTACTACTACTACTCTGCACCTCTCCTTCCGACAGTACTTAAGTCTTCAAAGAACTCGGTTAGCTCCAGCAAGTCACAAGTCATGGCGCCCTTTCACCAAGGAACAGTTCATACCACGGGCGGGATTTGAACCCGCTATCAGAGAGTCTCAAAACTCCAGACCGTCGCGTTAGCCACTGGACCAGCTAGCCACAATAAGATTCATCCAACTAGGTATATTTCCACACCATAGGAAGGTTAGTATAGGCACCACTGTGACCACAAATGCAAGTTTTTACATACGAATCTCCAGCTAGCGTGGTTAACGCGACGGTCTGGAGTTTTGAGACTCTCTGACCGCGGATTCAAATCCCGCCCGTGGTATGGTTTGTTTGCAATCGTGTCATTACGATTTCGTGAACCAATGAACAGTCAATCGCTTCTGTCCTAATAAACTGAGAGATAACTGATTTCATGTAAAAGTTGCTACCAGCAATACAGTACATCGGGCAGAATGGAAGGACAACGAGGATCATCGAACTCAGGAGGTCAGTTCGCTGTGGACAAGAAAGTTCAGTTCAATGGTGGCCTACAAACAGTCCAGCTGGAACAGCCTAAATACTGAAAAAAGTGTATAACAACATACTCACTTCTGCCCATTTCAAAGCTGCAAGCACACTTCACTAGAGGGACCTCATCTTAACATGACTGCCAAGACATCAAAACAGAAATGACAAGGCATGACTTACGAAATCGTAATGACACGATTGCAAACAAACAATACCACGGGCGGGATTTGAACCCGCGGTCAGAGAGTCTGGAGTTTTGAGACTCTCTGACCGCGGGTTCAAATCACGCCCGTGGTATGGTTTGGTTATGACAAGGCATCAAAACAGATGCCCACCAAGACATCAAAACAGATGCCCACCAAGACATCAAAACAAAGATGGCCACCAAGACATCAAAACAGATGGCCACCAAGACATCAAAACAAAGATGGCCACCAAGACATCAAAACAGATGGCCACCAAGACATCAAAACAGATGGCCACCAAGACATCAAAACAAAGATGGCCACCAAGACATCAAAACAAAGATGGCCACCAAGACATCAAAACAAAGATGGCCACCAAGACATCAAAACAAAGATGGCCACCAAGACATCAAAACAAAAATGGCCACCAAGACATCAAAAAAGATGGCCACCAAGACATCAAAACAAAGATGGCCACCAAGACATCAAAACAAAGATGGCCACCAAGACATCAAAACAAAGATGGCCATCAAGACATCAAAACAAAAATGGCCACCAAGACATCAAAAAAGATGGCCACCAAGACATCAAAACAGATGGCCACCAAGACATCAAAACAAAGATGGCCACCAAGACATCAAAACAAAGATGGCCACCAAGACATCAAAACAAAGATGGCCACCAAGACATCAAAACAAAGATGGCCACAAAGACATCAAAACAAAGATGGCCACAAAGACATCAAAACAAAGATGGCCACCAAGACATCAAAACAAAGATGGCCACCAAGACATCAAAACAAGGATGGCCACCAAGACATCAAAACAAAGATGGCCACCAAGACATCAAAACAAAGATGGCCACCAAGACATCAAAACAAAAATGGCCACCAAGACATCAAAACAAAAATGGCCACCAAGACATCAAAACAAAAATGGCCACCAAGACATCAAAACAAAAATGGCCACCAAGACATCAAAACAAAAATGGCCAAGACATCAAAAAAGATGGCCACCAAGACATCAAAACAAAGATGGCCACCAAGACATCAAAACAAAAATGGCCACCAAGACATCAAAACAAAAATGGCCACCAAGACATCAAAACAAAGATGGCCACCAAGACATCAAAACAAAGATGGCCACCAAGACATCAAAACAAAAATGGCCACCAAGACATCAAAACAAAGATGGCCACCAAGACATCAAAACAAAGATGGCTACCAAGACATCAAAACAAAGATGGCCACCAAGACATCAAAACAAAGATGGCCACCAAGACATCAAAACAAAGATGGCCACCAAGACATCAAAACAAAGATGGCCATCAAGACATCAAAAAAGATGGCCACCAAGACATCAAAACAGATGGCCACCAAGACATCAAAACAAAGATGGCCACCAAGACATCAAAACAAAGATGGCCACCAAGACATCAAAACAAAGATGGCCACCAAGACATCAAAACAAAGATGGCCACCAAGACATCAAAACAAAGATGGCCACCAAGACATCAAAACAAAAATGGCCACCAAGACATCAAAACAAAAATGGCCACCAAGACATCAAGAAAGATGGCCACCAAGACATCAAAACAAAGATGGCCACCAAGACATCAAAACAAAAATGGCCACCAAGACATCAAAACAAAAATGGCCACCAAGACATCAAAAAAGATGGCCACCAAGACATCAAAACAAAGATGGCCACCAAGACATCAAAACAAAGATGGCCACCAAGACATCATAACAAAGATGGCCACCAAGACATCAAAACAAAGATGGCCACTAAGACATCAAAACAAAGATGGCCACCAAGACATCAAAACAAAAATGGCCAAGACATCAAAAAAGATGGCCACCAAGACATCAAAACAAAGATGGCCACCAAGACATCAAAACAAAGATGGCCACCAAGACATCAAAACAAAGATGGCCACCAAGACATCAAAACAGATGGCCACCAAGACATCAAAACAAAGATGTCCACCAAGACATCATAACAAAGATGGCCACCAAGACATCAAAACAAAGATGGCCACTAAGACATCAAAACAAAGATGGCCACCAAGACATCAAAACAAAAATGGCCAAGACATCAAAAAAGATGGCCACCAAGACATCAAAACAAAGATGGCCACCAAGACATCAAAACAAAGATGGCCACCAAGACATCAAAACAGATGGCCACCAAGACATCAAAACAAAGATGGCCACCAAGACATCAAAACAAAGATGGCCACCAAGACATCAAAACAAAGATGGCCACCAAGACATCAAAACAAAGATGGCCACCAAAACATCAAAACAAAAATGGCCACCAAGACATCAAAACAAAAATGGCCACCAAGACATCAAAACAAAAATGGCCACCAAGACATCAAAACAAAGATGGCCACCAAGACATCAAAACACATCAACACTCATACTAACACACACACACACACACACTCAAGTGGTAATCCCAAACACACATAACAGAGCCGGAAATGGGTGTTGGCTGACAACACAGGTAAAAAAAACTGCATTAAAACCATAATTTTCATCTGAAGACTCTGGCGTCACGCCCAACTTAAAAATAAAAACGAGAAAACGCAGCTGGTAACGAGGTGCAACTCCCCCGGGGGTTGAGTTTTACCACTGGAGAAATGATTGTGTCAGGACAAGTCGATTGTCTCGTAGTAACGAGACTACACTTAACAGAATGGTAAACCTTAAACCCATCCATGGGGAGTTATAGCATTTGCCATAGGGACTGCACACACACATCACAGAAGGGTGAACCTTGAACCCATGCATGGGGAGTTACAGCACTTGCCATGGGAACTGCACACACATTACAGAAAGGTGAACCTTGAACCCAGGCATGGGGAGTTTAAGCACTTGCCATGGGGATGGTGCACAGAGGGGTAAACCTTGAACCCATCGATGGGGAGTTATAGCATTTATGGGGACTGCACACACATCACAGAAAGGTGAACCTTGAACCCAGGCATGGGGAGTTTAAGCACTCGCCATGGGAATTGCACACACATCACAGAAATGTGAACCTTCAACTCGCTCTGTTGATCTTGCCGTGTGCAGTCACAGCAGCTACTACCCTCACAGTGTCCCTACGATCCCGCTGAGGAGGGGAACCTCTATCATCGTTACCCCTGAACCAGGATGAGCTTCTCAAACCGGGTCAAAATAAAACCCTCCAGTGGGACGGTAAATGACTCGGCGACACTTGCTCTTGCAACTGCCATCAGGGGCGGCCTACGTGTTAAGATTAACATTATCCTGACACTCAAAGATTTTGTTGTAGTGTGCAACGATGCTGTCGAAACAGAGAAACTCTGTGACCGAGGCTTTAAAGTCATGTCCTCCCCAACACTACGGGCTCGACAAATTGATGACCTCGCAAACTATAGATGACCTAAGGACCTCCATAGAAGACCAAAATCCCTGGGCAAAATTTGAACACATCTTCAAGATTCCTACTGCCTCATCTATGGTGAAAATAACTTTCACAGATGTTACAATGGCCACCCAGGCCATAGTTGAAGGTCTGGCCATATGCTACTACCTTATTAACTACAACTACATCGAAGCCAAGACAACCTAGCATAACATAACCAAGCCAACCTAACCTAGCATAACATAACCAAGCCAACCCAACCTAACATAACCAAGCCAACCCAACCTAGCATAACATAACCAAGCCAACCCAACCTAGCATAACATAACCAAGCCAACCCAACCTAGCATAACATAACCAAGCCAACCCAACCTAGCATAACATAACCAAGCCAACCCAACCTAGCATAACATAACCTAACTTAACCTAAGCCAACCCAACCTAACATAACCAAGGAAACACAACCTAACAGAACATAACCAAGCCAACCCAACCTAGCATAACATAACCTAAGCCAACCCAACCTAACATAACATAACATAACCAAGCCTCTACATTATGGTACTATTTCTCACTGTAGTGTTGTAGTATTTCTCACTGTAGTGTTGTAGTATTTCTCACTGTAGTGTTGTGGTATTTCTCACTGTAGTGTTGTAGTATTTCTCACTGTAGTGTTGTAGTATTTCTCACTGTAGTGTTGTAGTATTTCTCACTGTAGTGTTGCAGTATTTCTCACTGTAGTGTTGCAGTATTTCTCACTGTAGTGTTGCAGTATTTCTCACTGTAGTGTTGCAGTATTTCTCACTGTAGTGTTGCAGTATTTCTCACTGTAGTGTTGCAGTATTTCTCACTGTAGTGTTGCAGTATTTCTCACTGTAGTGTTGCAGTATTTCTCACTGTAGTGTTGCAGTATTTCTCACTGTAGTGTTGCAGTATTTCTCACTGTAGTGTTGCAGTATTTCTCACTGTAGTGTTGTAGTATTTCTCACTGTAGTGTTGTAGTATTTCTCACTGTAGTGTTGTAGTATTTCTCACTGTAGTGTTGTAGTATTTCTCACTGTAGTGTTGTAGTATTTCTCACTGTAGTGTTGTAGTATTTCTCACTGTAGTGTTGTAGTATTTCTCACTGTAGTGTTGCAGTATTTCTCACTGTAGTGTTGTAGTATTTCTCACTGTAGTGATGTAGTATTTCTCACTGTAGTGTTGTAGTATTTCTCACTGTAGTGTTGTAGTATTTCTCACTGTAGTGTTGTAGTATTTCTCACTGTAGTGTTGTAGTATTTCTCACTGTAGTGTTGTAGTATTTCTCACTGTAGTGTTGTAGTATTTCTCACTGTAGTGATGTAGTATTTCTCACTGTAGTGTTGTAGTATTTCTCACTGTAGTGTTGTAGTATTTCTCACTGTAGTGTTGTAGTATTTCTCACTGTAGTGTTGTAGTATTTCTCACTGTAGTGTTGTAGTATTTCTCACTGTAGTGTTGCAGTATTTCTCACTGTAGTGTTGTAGTATTTCTCACTGTAGTGATGTAGTATTTCTCACTGTAGTGTTGTAGTATTTCTCACTGTAGTGTTGTAGTATTTCTCACTGTAGTGTTGTAGTATTTCTCACTGTAGTGTTGCAGTATTTCTCACTGTAGTGTTGCAGTATTTCTCACTGTAGTGTTGCAGTATTTCTCACTGTAGTGTTGCAGTATTTCTCACTGTAGTGTTGCAGTATTTCTCACTGTAGTGTTGCAGTATTTCTCACTGTAGTGTTGCAGTATTTCTCACTGTAGTGTTGTAGTATTTCTCACTGTAGTGTTGTAGTATTTCTCACTGTAGTGTTGTAGTATTTCTCACTGTAGTGTTGTAGTATTTCTCACTGTAGTGTTGTAGTATTTCTCACTGTAGTGTTGTAGTATTTCTCACTGTAGTGTTGTAGTATTTCTCACTGTAGTGTTGCAGTATTTCTCACTGTAGTGTTGTAGTATTTCTCACTGTAGTGATGTAGTATTTCTCACTGTAGTGTTGTAGTATTTCTCACTGTAGTGTTGTAGTATTTCTCACTGTAGTGTTGTAGTATTTCTCACTGTAGTGTTGTAGTATTTCTCACTGTAGTGTTGTAGTATTTCTCACTGTAGTGTTGTAGTATTTCTCACTGTAGTGATGTAGTATTTCTCACTGTAGTGTTGTAGTATTTCTCACTGTAGTGTTGTAGTATTTCTCACTGTAGTGTTGTAGTATTTCTCACTGTAGTGTTGTAGTATTTCTCACTGTAGTGTTGTAGTATTTCTCACTGTAGTGTTGTAGTATTTCTCACTGTAGTGATGTAGTATTTCTCACTGTAGTGTTGTAGTATTTCTCACTGTAGTGTTGTAGTATTTCTCACTGTAGTGTTGTAGTATTTCTCACTGTAGTGTTGTAGTATTTCTCACTGTAGTGTAGTATTTCTCACTGTAGTGTTGTAGTATTTCTCACTGTAGTGTTGTAGTGTTTCTCACTGTAGTGTTGTAGTATTTCTCACTGTAGTGATGTAGTATTTCTCACTGTAGTGTTGTAGTATTTCTCACTGTAGTGTTGTAGTATTTCTCACTGTAGTGTTGTAGTATTTCTCACTGTAGTGTTGTAGTATTTCTCACTGTAGTGTTGTAGTATTTCTCACTGTAGTGTTGTAGTATTTCTCACTGTAGTGTTGTAGTATTTCTCACTGTAGTGTTGTAGTATTTCTCACTGTAGTGTTGTAGTATTTCTCACTGTAGTGTTGTAGTATTTCTCACTGTAGTGTTGTAGTATTTCTCACTGTAGTGATGTAGTATTTCTCACTGTAGTGTTGTAGTATTTCTCACTGTAGTGATGTAGTATTTCTCACTGTAGTGTTGTAGTATTTCTCACTGTAGTGTTGTAGTATTTCTCACTGTAGTGTTGTAGTATTTCTCACTGTAGTGTTGTAGTATTTCTCACTGTAGTGTTGTAGTATTTCTCACTGTAGTGTTGTAGTATTTCTCACTGTAGTGATGTAGTATTTCTCACTGTAGTGTTGTAGTATTTCTCACTGTAGTGTTGTAGTATTTCTCACTGTAGTGTTGTAGTATTTCTCACTGTAGTGTTGTAGTATTTCTCACTGTAGTGTTGTAGTATTTCTCACTGTAGTGTTGTAGTATTTCTCACTGTAGTGTTGTAGTATTTCTCACTGTAGTGTTGTGGTATTTCTCACTGTAGTGTTGTAGTATTTCTCACTGTAGTGTTGTAGTATTTCTCACTGTAGTGTTGTAGTATTTCTCACTGTAGTGTTGTAGTATTTCTCACTGTAGTGTTGTAGTATTTCTCACTGTAGTGTTGTAGTATTTCTCACTGTAGTGTTGTAGTATTTCTCACTGTAGTGTTGTAGTATTTCTCACTGTAGTGTTGTATTATTTCTCACTGTAGTGTTGTAGTATTTCTCACTGTAGTGTTCCAGCATTTCTCACTGTAGTGTTCCAGCATTTCTCACTGTAGTGTTCCAGCATTTCTCACTGTAGTGTTGTAGTATTTCTCACTGTAGTGATGTAGTATTTCTCACTGTAGTGTTGCAGCATTTCTCACTGTAGTGTTGTAGTATTTCTCACTGTATTGTTGTAGTATTTCTCACTGTAGTGTTGTGGTATTTCTCACTGTAGTGTTGTGGTATTTCTCACTGTAGTGTTGTGGTATTTCTCACTGTAGTGTTGTGGTATTTCTCACTGTAGTGTTGTGGTATTTCTCACTGTAGTGTTGTGGTATTTCTCACTGTAGTGTTGTAGTATTTCTCACTGTAGTGTTGTAGTATTTCTCACTGTAGTGTTGTGGCATTTCTCACTGTAGTGTTGTAGTATTTCTCACTGTAATGTTGTGGCATTTCTCACTGTAGTGTTGTGGCATTTCTCACTGTAGTGTTGTAGTATTTCTCACTGTAGTGTTGTGGTATTTCTCACTGTAGTGTTGTGGCATTTCTCACTGTAGTGTTGTGGTATTTCTCACTGTAGTGTTGTGGCATTTCTCACTGTAGTGTTGTAGTATTTCTCACTGTAGTGTTGTAGTATTTCTCACTGTAGTGTTGTAGTATTTCTCACTGTAGTGTTGTAGTATTTCTCACTGTAGTGTTGTAGTATTTCTCACTGTAGTGTTGTAGTATTTCTCACTGTAGTGTTGTAGTATTTCTCACTGTAGTGTTGTAGTATTTCTCACTGTAGTGTTGTAGTATTTCTCACTGTAGTGTTGTAGTATTTCTCACTGTAGTGTTGTAGTATTTCTCACTGTAGTGTTGTAGTATTTCTCACTGTAGTGTTGTAGTATTTCTCACTGTAGTGTTGTGGCATTTCTCACTGTAGTGTTGTGGCATTTCTCACTCTGTAGTGTTGTGGTATTTCTCACTCTGTAGTGTTGTGGTATTTCTCACTCTGTAGTGTTTTGGTATTTCTCACTATGTAGTGTTGTATTTCTCACTATATAATGTGGTATTTCTCACTGTAGTGTTGTGGTATTTCTCACTTTAGTGTTGTAGTATTTCTCACTGTAGTGTTGTGGTATTTCTCACAATAGTGTTGTAGTATTTCTCACTGTAGTGTTGTGGTATTTCTC